>NW_024427107.1:12692006-12736801 GCF_017311325.1 Ursus maritimus
CGATCCTCTAAAAGGGAGGACGGAAAAGGTCAAGGGAACCCATGCTTGAGAGCTGCAGTGACCCTGCAGGACCGTCGGGTGGCCGTGCCGTCGGGGCTGGGACCCTCGGGAGCCGCCTGGCGCGGAGCGCGCTGTTTGGAGACGCCGGGAAGGCCTTCCCGAAGTGCGCGCTGCGCCTGGCGCGGGGGCTGCTCGCGGGCCGCCGCGCGGACCCCGTTGTTCGGGTGTGAGTGGGGTGCACGCCGCTCGGGCGTCCTTTGAGGAACGTTTACGCTCACGAGCTGCGGCGGGAGAGAGGGGGAGAGAGTCGCCGTCGCATCTGCTTCCTGGCTTTTCTTTCTGGCTCCAGGAAAAGATCAAAACAATGGTTAAATAGCAATTGAAGACAAGTGATGTAAGAAATAAACAACTCAACAACAAAAATGCCCACAGGGATTTAAAAAAACCCTTTATTATGGAAATGGCACAAACACTGAAGGGGAGAAAACGGTTTAACGCAGGGAGTCTCAAATTTGAGCGAGCATCCGAATCACAGAGCAGCGTCCTCTGGAGGGTCTGGTAGAGGACAGGTTGCTGCGCCTGAGCCCCAGAGTCTTTATTCGGTACATCTGAAGTCTCCTGCTCCAGCCTGAGAACTGGCAACGTGTGAGAGGCCCCAGGTGGTGCTGCCGGTCGGAAAGGGCGCTGTGAGGTCCGCTGGTATAAATTCCCTTACGTCCCCCGCCCAGCTTCAATCCCTGGGACATGTTCCTCCTCCTGTTTCTTCTGTCCCTTCCCCCAGCTTTTTGGTTTGCTGGAAGCTTTGAAGGCAAACCCTAGACATCATGTCAATTCACCCGTATGGATGATTTTTAATTCAGTAGTTACTTAAGCCAAGAGGGCTGAACGCCGTGAGAGATACTGGAAAAGCCTTTATATGCTTCCAAGAAGTTCAGTCTCCCTTCTAGTCATGCCAGGGCCAACTTCAGAACCTCTCTTGGTTTTAAGAGAACCCCTCAGGAGTTCATCCCCAAGCAAAACTTGTCAGGTTCCCTTAACGTTGCTGGCTTTTCCAGCAGGTTGGCCTGGCTTGGGGAGCCCAGCTCTCAGCTTCCAGGTCATTATCCTGTCTTGTCATGAAGTCCCACGACCATCACTTACCAAGTGTTTTCCTAAGGAGGCATCTTACCCTAGGACTGAGCTATGTGCCTCAGCGGTGGGATGGTGCTTGTCTTCGCTGTGAAGGCTCTATCTAGGCTGCTCAACCCTCCTGTAGGCCCCTCCGGGAGAAGCTTCCCTCCCCCAGTTTTAGGATCCCCCCCCCACTTTCTCCTCCTATATCCCCTGAAGTCCCATCCCCACCACCCCCCTCAGAGCTGTCTTAGGTGTTCAAAAGTTCACTCTCTTATATGTTCTTTCTTTTTTCTCTTTTCCTGACTCTCCAGGAGGCTGTACGAATTTTTCCTTTCTCCATCTGCTGCTAAAGAAAGCCCTGGGGATGGAGTAGGCTCCCCCACCCCAGAGCTCTGTTCCTATTTTCATTGTGGCTCATCTTCCTATGTTTTTCTTCTTTTGTCAGCCTGGAATCAGCTGTCACTTTTCTATTTTCTCCTGGGTCCTTCAACTTGCCTTTGCTTTTCTAGCCTTCCTGAAAGAAAATGCAAACAGCATGTGTTTGCTCCCCTTTGGGTCCTTACTGCACCTAATTTTGTTTGGCCATCCAGCTCCCATGTCGCCAGCTGATGTAAGCAGTTTTCCCACTAGTACCAGGAAGGGAGGCCACAGGGTGCTGGGGCAGCATTTGGGATCGAGAAGATTTGAGTCCCAGCACTGGTTCTGCCTTTTGATAGCTTGTGTTGCTGGATTCCACCCTGGGATTTCAGGTTGCCTTCTTCTAAAAGGGCAAAACCAAACCAAACCAAACTGAACCAAACCAAACCAAAAGTGCTTCATCTGCACAATAGGGGTCTGAATATTTCACAAATTCCTGAGCAGTCAATGGGATGATGTCTGTGGCAGGCGTGCCCACAGAGACACAGCCTCTGGCCTTGGTCTTGTCCACGTCTTTGAAATTTGCTGTCGTTAAAATCTACTGTGAACAAGTGAGGTGGGGCCCTTCTGATGGCTTTGGCCGCTGTTGTCCCTGTCACCTGTCACCTTAGCTCAGCCCTGGCCCGGGGGTGCGCCCCTGGCAAGCTGGGCTAGCCCCTCCCGAAATGCCAGTCCCTGCAAAAACTGATGTCCCGGGGAGCGTGGAGGAAGCACCCAGGGGCAGGGATATGCAGGCCGCACGCTCTCCCTTAGATTTTCGGGCCCTCAGTGATGACGCAGAGGAAGTAATCAGACACAGGCTGATGTTTAATGAGGGGAGGGGACAGTGGTCGTGGGAGAGTTCCCCATGAGAAAATGGCCTGGCTGAGGGGAGAGCTGAAAGGAGGTTGTAACCACAGCAGTCAGTGGCACTCACTGACGTCGCTGTGCCTGGTGCCAGTTGTCTCAGGTGCTGTGTTCCTGGCTGTTGGAGAGACCAGAGATCCTCAGGGACGGCTGGGCCCCACCCTGTTCTGCACGTAGTAGGTGGTTCTCAGGATGCCTTTGTGTTGAATCCTTCTTCGTACTTCCCACCCCTGTGAAGTCGTCCTGGGGGCTGGGCTGCAGTTTGGTCTAGAGACGCCACGGCCCTTGTAGTCACCACTCTCTTTAGAGCCTTGTAGGGAGTGTGGACGGGTGGATTATTTTCCTTTTCACCCCTTGATGGTTCCTGGTTATGCTGACTCAAAACTGAGGGGCGCAGCGCCCTGCTCGCCTGAGGAGCACCCGACTCCCTGTTCTCTTTGTTGTTGTTGTTTAAAGCTGGATGGGTCACAACATAAACGCGTCTCTGTGTAGCTGCCACTCCCTGTGCACGGCTGGGTCTGGACAGGGGAAGCTGGTGCTTTAAATCCAAAAGCAAACGATAGTACTGTTGGAAAGCCAACCTCCCCTTTCCAGGGTGAATGGGGCTGCTTTCACTGCTGCTGGCAAGTCCCGGGAGGGTTGATCAGGTTCGAGCTGTAGAAATGAGCCATCAAAGGTCTGGTCCCCAGACATTGCCTCGTGCTCACAAGCACTCTGCAGAAACCCCGGGCACGTGCAGTGTGCGAGAGCATGTTTCTCGTCTCCTTTTTAGAAAGTGGATAGACTGTTAACCAGAACTTCTCAGAAAGAATTCAAGAGGCGGGCCAGGTTGGAGGGAGATATTCCACCCAACCCCTGCTCCTGGGCTCACTCTCAAAGCCACTATGTGAGGGTAGCAGGCTGGCAGGAAGGGAGAAGCAGCTGAGGGAGAGGATGTGGTTACTTTGCAAAACCCTGCTCTGTTACAGGATCAAAAAAAAGAAATTGTTGCAAAACACACTCATGTTACAATTTAATAAACTTGTGGCCATTAAAACAGTGTGTGTGTGTGTGTGTGTAGGTGTGTAGGTGTTCTCCTGGGTATTAAGATATGGAGGGCCTTGTCCTCAGTGGCCCTTTAGTGTGACCAGTATAGTTTACCAAGAAAGAGAATCGTGTCTCATTGTATTACTTTCTTAGGGCTGCCTTAGTAAAGGACCACAGAATGGGGACTCAAAGAGCAGAAATTTACTTTCTCACAGTTGTGGAGGCCAGCATTCTGAGGCTAGGGTTCTTCTGAGACCTCTCTCCTCGACTTGCAGCTGGTCTTTCCCCTGCGTGTGTCTGTGTCCTAATCCCCTCTTCTTATGAAGATACCAGTCATATTAGATCCCTACCTAATGACCTCATTGTAACTTAATTACCTCTTTAAAAAACCCTATCTCAAATACAGTCACTTTCTGGGTATTGGGAGTTAAATCAGCGTATGAATTTGGTGGGGGCACAGTTCAGCCATAACACTCACCAAAGAGTCATCGTAGCGTCCAACAGGGTTTTGGAGTTTAGTAAGTATAAGGGTTTAACTCCGAAAAAAATAATCAAATGAATTAATATGATTTTTTTTTTTGGTCTGAAAAAACAGCTGAAACATTTGTGTGCCTTTCAGAACCAGTTACCCTGCAAGATTTAAAACACTGAAGTATCAAACCAAGCCGCTTATGTTAGGATAGTGGGATTGGAGATGATTAGATTTGTTTCTATTTCATGAATTTTATTGCTGTTATATTGCCTTTATCATTAAAAATTATAAATGCAAAATGAATAGAGACATCGCGCATAACTTGCCCTTAGAAGCGGCCTATTCTAGTCTCTTCGCTTGGGAGAAAGGGAGCTGAGACATGGAAGATGAAGTGCGGGGCCTCCCCCACGGCTTGCCCCCCCCCCACCGCCCCCAGACCCCACTGTGCCGCCCTGGGCAGAGACAACGTTGACCGCACGGAAGTAGTTGTGTTGGTTCTTAGATTTACACGGGCTGACGGAAGTAGACTGGAGGCATTAATGCGATCATCCTCTGATCCTGAGTTGGGACTTTTGCTACATTTTCAGAGAATACTTTCCTTTGTTTGTTTTTCTGATAAATCTTGAAACCAGTGCAGACTCTTCCACAGCCCCCACGATACCCAGATGAGACATGCACGGCCTCACCTCCCTTCTCATCTCCACCCACAACACCCACACAAACAAGAGTGGAGACGGGTTGAGTACTAGAAGCCTTCCTGATTCTTCTGAACAGAGTACTTTATTCCTTTCTCTGTAAAAACAGTATGAAAGCATCCCATCGGGGTGCTGCTGGCCTCAACAGGAGGCAGGCGCGGCTCCCAGTAAGGCCGTGAGCTGGTGCCTCAACCTCACTGCGGGGGGGGACAGAGCTCCCCGGAGCCACATGGGAAGCCCTTCCCAAAAGGCAGGAACTGCACGTCAGCACACATTTATCACTAGCAGCAAAACACTCTATAATCCAGATATTCGGCATCTGATGTGAGCAAACATTTCGGATACTTGAGCGGCTCCTGAAGGCCAAGCAGTGACTTCCTAAGTCAACTGTTTCCCCATTGCCGTGAAAATGAGGAAGCAAGGATGTTTGGATGTTTATTGACAGGTGTGAGGAAGGATACAGTATTGTTTGATATGTGAAGGGGCTAGCGTGTTTTGTTTTTCAAGGAATTCCCCAGAGTCCTGAGCTAGATGGGCTATTTCTCAGTGACATGGAATCCCTTGGCCCACTCCTTGCTGTCATGACCAAGCTTGCCATCTGCTCTGAGATACTCTGGGTCTGTGCCCAGGATTGTTCAGCAGAACTCCCATCCGCTGCCGTTCCCATCTTTCCTCTTCCCAGAACCACAGCTCCCCCCTTTCACACCTGGCCCCACGTGACGTACTCCGGGAACATGATTCCTCGCTTGCATCCCAGGGTGGGTCTCCAAAGGCTTCCTGCTCTTGATTTGGGGTAGCATGATTCACTAGTTCCAAATATTTTCCTAGGGGCTTTAAAAGTTGTGATAAAGTATACAGAACAGAAAACTTGCCATTTTAACCATTTAAAGTGTACAGTTCAGGGGTATTAGATGCATTGACAGTGCTGTGCAACCAGCACCGCCAGAATTTTTCCATCATCCCGAATGGAAGGTCTGTCCCTGTTAGATAGCAAGTTCCCATTCTCTCCTCCCTCCAGCCCCTGGTCATCGCTGTTCCACTTTCCGTACTGATGAATTTGACTACTCTAGGTGCCTCCTAAAGGTGGAATCTTCTAGTATTTGTCCCTTTGTAGCTGCCTTATTTCACTTAGTAGAATGTCTTCAAGATTCCTCTACCTTGTAGTGTAGATCGGGATCTCAATCCTTTTCAAGGAGGAATGATATTCCATTTTATGTACGTACCACATTTTGCTTATCCATTCCTCTGTTGATGGACTTTTGATTTGTTTCTGTCTTTTTGGCTGTTGTGAATGATGCTGCTATGAACATCGGTGTACCAATGTTTGTTCGAGTTCCTGCTTTCAGTTCTTTGGGGATATCCTTAGGGGTAGAATTGCTGGATCATATGGTCATTCTATGTTTAACTTTTTGAGGAACCACCAACCCAGATCACTTTTGAACGTGTCATCATCGAGCATGCTCGCCGAGTGCCACTGTGTACTTATGTATGAAAGCAGAACCATTGCCTCTTAGGAACAGAACTTCAGAGGCCAGCTGGTCCACCCACTTCCTTTGATGGATGGGACTGAATCGCACAGGGGTAAGCGCTTCCTGGAGCCAACCAGGCAGAGGTGCATTCCAGTTCTGATTGTTGCTAGATCTGTAATCTTGGGTGAGTAACTTAAACAGTCCAAGCAATAGCTTCTAATGGAGACATTATCTACTTTTGGGGGCTCTTGTGAGAAATAAATAAGACAATGTGGTAGAATTCTTGGCCTAGATCCAATTACAGGCAGATCCTCAAAAAGCGGGATGTTGTTGCTGTGACCATATTTACAAAACCCTGAGGCCCAGAGAAGACAACCATAGTCTGGTAGCTTCTTCCCATAGCTGGTCCTAAATTTCTCTGTACATGGCTCTCTTTATATGTCCATATATTATGATACAGTTCAAGCTGAAACCCTCCTGTGAGCCTTGTTCATCTCCTCTGGAATGTTCATGGATATAGTTGGTTAATGATTCCGATCCTACCAAAATATTTCAGGAAGCAGTGAGACTTTGCGTCATCCTACTCTGCTATCTACTAACCACGTGGCCTCGAGCGAGTCACTAGATCTGGCTAATCCTCGTATTCTGCCATAGTCTGGTATGGAGCACCACACCAAAGGTACAGGGCTGTGGTTAGACTTCCGGAAAACACGTGAGTGAAGTCCCAGCACTGAGGCACTCCCCAAAGGACAACCTCCGTACTTCATCGAAACAGAGACTGACTGTCGGGCAGGTTAACCATTGCACAAAACGAACGTGCCAGGGACTGTGACATGCATCCCTGTTTCCCAGATGTTAACATGCGAGGAAGGTACGCATCCTAGAATGGATGGAATATGGTAACTGCCTTTTGGTGAGTTCCCAAGTAAAAGGCAATAAGGGAGAGAAACGGAAGCTTGGAAAACCTTTTTGGAAAAGGAAGGAAGGAACTGGAGCAGTTTTGTTTCTCCTGTGATTCAGTTGGGATCCACACCTGGGACAGCTCTCTTACCAACTCATGTTCAGTGAATTCAAGGAGAAAAAATTCGTTGGAAATGCAAGCTCAACTCTGGCATACAGAATGGCGGAAGAAATGCTTTGGAGGAAAAAAAAAAGTTCTTTTCACTTATCACGTGAAATGGAACAGTGCCCTTGACTCCTGCATGGCCTTGGGCTGGTGGTTGGTGGTTTGAGTGGGGAATAGACGCACCTTTGGTCTCCCCAGGGTAACCAAGTCCAGCTACCTCTACCCTTCCGGGCGTCTTACACAATGGATCCATTTGAAGGTGCCAACTGTAGGCGAGTGACTCACTTCTGAGCCTTTGAAAACACCAACTTGTTACGTCTTGATGGAACTTCAGAGGTGACCTTAATAGTGGCCTTGCTTCAAGATGCCCATGTTCCCACAGCTGGTAGAGGAACCTGAGACTTCTGAATCCCTCTCCAGAGGACACTTGGGCTCCCAGAGCTTCACAAGCAGGGAGGATCTTGTTGAGAGTTTGAAGAGGATCTCTGACAGTTATCTGCAGATTGCTTGGACCCGGGCCTGGCTGGATTGACAGGGCTGCTACTTTTTTTGGACTTAAACATTAATAGCTGCGACCTGTTAGCAGTTCTATGGTTAGTAGTGTCTACTTGTGATACTCTCTTTCACTCCTCAAACTGGGCACTCGCCGTAAGCAAACACTGAGCCTTCGCTATGTCCCAGGCACAATTCTCATCACGTTTACGGTGAGAAAGGTCCTGTTACCGCTCTTATTTTATAGACATTAGTTAAGCTTGTAATTCATCCAGTATTACACAGCAAGTTTGAACTCTGACTTTGGACACTGAGCTCTCAACCCAACGCGTTAGGACTCCCTTGATTGACAGGTATCTCCTCCTCAGAGCAAATGGAAGCCATCAGATGGGGACACACTCAATCTCCCTCCACTAAACTTACAACCCCCCCTACATGTGCACCCCGTCTTCCTTCCTTGTGCCTATCTGCCCTGTGCTGCTCAGCTTCTTGTTCCATCTGTGCTCAGGGTCCCATGCCTACCTGCCTTCTTAAGGACTTTCCTTGATGACCATACTCTCTCTCCTATATTTTCAACCTCTTGTCATTTGCTGACTCCTTTCCTCCCTGAAGTATCTCCCATGTTGACAAAGAAATGGGATGCCGTCCACCACACCTCGTCACATACGTACATATGTGCTCCATGCTTACTGAACATGTGACGGAAGTGCCGACATTTATCGTCCCCCTTGCCGCATCTCTCCCCTGCAATGGGCAGCCCCTTGAGTGTGGGCTTTCCGATGTCACGGTGGCCTCCGTGCCGCTCGATCCAGCGAACACACCTTAGTACGTGTCTTCTTGAGCTGTGTGATGGTCCTCCCCACTCCTTCCGTACAGACGTACCCCTTCTGGCTGTTCTGACCCACCTCCACAAGAGCTGTTGTTTGGGGCTGCTTACTTTCTGTTCCTCCTCCTTTGGAAAAAGAACGACTCGTGTCCTTTTGGAAACTCCCCTACCCTGCTTGTGGGGCTGTCCGTGGCAAAGCTAGTTTCCCTCAACAGCTTGCTGGTAGCTCTGGGCTGGCTTGGCTACCCAGCTGGGAAGAAATACGAGTGTTCTGCCCCTCATTTCCACGTGGACGGATTTTCACCAGTTCCTGAAATGTACTCCCTGGACCAGAGGTATCAGCATCTCTTGTTAGAAAAAACATGTTAGAAATGCAGGTTCTCAGGGGCCCCTGGGTGGCTCAGTCGGTTAAGCATCTGCCTTCAGCTCAGATCATGATCTCAGGATCCTGGGATCGAGCCCTGCTCAGTGGGGAGTCTGCTTCTCCCTCTGTCCCCCTCCCCCACTCGTGCTTCTGTGCATGCGCTCTCTCTTTCTCACATAAATAAATTAAATCTTAAAAAAAAAAAAAAAGAAATGCAGGTTCTCAGTGTTCCCCCACCCCCCGCAATCTGTGTTTGACCAGTTCTCCAGGGGATTCTGACACATGTTAAAGTTTGAGGATGAGCATAACACCCCTGGTTTTTGTCATTTGTTTTGTTTTAAGTTTATGGAAGTTTAATTTACAAACAGCAATGTTCACTCTTGTTACACGCACAGTTCTAAGAAATTTAACAACCGTATACAGTTCTGTAATCACTATCACTGAGATGATATGAAATACTTCTGTCACCCCAAATGTTCCCTTATCCCCCTTGGTATTTAATCTCTCCCTTCATTCCAACACCTGGCAACTACTGATCTTGTTTTTGTTTCTGTAGATTGGCCATTTCCAGAGTATTGTGTAAGTGGAACCATACAGTATGTAGCCCTTTGAGATAACTTCTTTCACATAACACAGTGCTTTTGAGATTCACCCACATTGCTGTATCAGTGGTCTGTTCTTTTTTATTGCCAAGTAGTATCTTTCATGTGGCTACTAGATTTTGTTCAATCATTTACTGGTTGATGGGACATCTGGATGGTTTCCAGTTTGGGGCAACTATGAACCATGTAACCATTCATGTACAGACCTTTGTACGGACATGTGTTTTCATTTCTCATGGATCCATACTTAGGGGTGGGTTCTGGGCCATACGGTAAAAGTACATTTAACTTCATAAGAAACTGTCTTCTAATGTGGCTTTATTATTTTGCATTCCCGTCGGCCAGAGATGAAACTTCTAGTGGCCCTATGTCCTCCTCATCAGCACTTGGTCTTGTCAGGTTTTTAAAATTTTAGCCATTCTAATAGGTGTGTGCCTGGGATTTTTTTTTTTTCTTTTTCATTATTCTGTGGGGGACGGTGGAGGAGGGGAAGGTGGGTAGGGAGGTGACTCATCTGATGGGTGAGTTTGGGAGAAGGCCTGTGTGACTCAGCTCCCTTTTCTCCTTCTGCCTGCAGAGAAAGTGCATTATGCTGCCACATGGCCAGCTTAGCTGGGCAGGCTGTGTGTCCCAAGCTGTGCTCTGCTGGGTTGCTGCCAGTTGTCCAGTGCCGGCTCTGACGGGGGGTAACTTTCATTCTTAGGTGCAATATGGGGTAGTCATACACATAAACCATGTCTTCACTCTGGCACCCTCTTCCCCCCCACCCCCACCTTAATCTGACATGTGAGCCCTGTTTGTCTGGCTCTTGCCCCCATCTCTCAGTCGCTTCTATATTGGGGGTAAAGGAGGGGAAACTCATCCACCTGTGTCCTGTAATTGGTTTGGTTTGGCAAGTGATGGGGGAGGAACTGTCCCATGGAGATAACGTCAGGCTGGAGCTGTTGGCAGTTCTCTTTGCCATCGTGTCAACAGAGTGTGTGTGAGAATAAAGCCAACATAAGGGAGGCTGAGCGGGGGTTGGGGGGGAGAGAGAGAGAGGAGAGAGATTGATGGCATTGCTTCAATGTCCCCAAGTGTGCCTGAAATATGTCCTGTGTTCTACCCCTCATAGTTTTGGTTATGGTGAACTAATAAATCCCCACTTATGGTTATGTTGGTTTGCATTGGGTTTCTGTTCCTCAGAGCAGAGTCAATTTGGCATAAATGGGTGAGGACCCAGACTCTGGAGGCAAACACCTGAGTTAGAATCCTTGCTCTTCCATTTACTAGGTGTGTGACTGTGTGACCTTGGGCAAGCTACTTGTTCTCTCTGTGCCTCAGTTGCCTCATTTGTAATATAAGAATACTAACATGATAATACCTCAAAGAGGGGCTAATACTTGTCATCCACTTGAAATAGTACCCGGAATCTGGAAAGTTCTTAATAAATGTTGGCTGTTATTAATACAACTGTATTCTTGTTTTTCCTCCTGCCTCGCTGGGCTCTCTTTTTCAGAATCCCTTGAGACTCTTTCTCATCTACTTATCAACTAAATGTTGGTGGGTTCTCAGGTTTCTGTCCTCGGCAGTCTCCTTGTCACTACACAGTCCCCTTAGCTTTGGCTACTATCTGTATGTTAATAATTACCAAATGTGTATATCCAGGCTTGAGCTCCGTCCTGTGGTCCAGACTCATATGGCCAATTGCTTGTTTGCTATCTCTAATTAAATACTGTATTATTTTTCTATTGAGGCATAACAAATTATGTACTATATGCTTCATGTCTTAAACTAATATACATTTATTATCTCATGGTTTTCATGGGCCAGGAGTCCAGCTTTGGCTTAGCTGGGTCCTCTGCTCAGGGTCTCACCAGACTGAGACCAAAGTGTCAGTTAGGCTGTGTTCTCATCTGGCAGCTAGACTGGGGGAAGAATCCACTTCCAGGCTCACTCGGGTTGTTGGCAAAATTAACTTCCATGCGACTACATGACTGAGGTCCCGTCTTTTTACAGGCTGTTGGCTGGAGGCCATCCTCGGATTCTAGAGGCTGCTGGCTGTACGTCATCATGTGGGCCTTCCCAACATGGCTGCTCACTCCATCAAACCTCCAGGAGAGTTTCTAGTCCAATTGGCTAAGAGAGAGTTTTGTAGGACATAATGTAACCACAGGAGTGACATCTATCCCCTTTGCCATATTCTCTTGGTTAGAAGGAAATCGTGGGTCCTGTCCACAAGAAAAGGGGAACTCTTCCCCAAGGGAAGGGGTTATACAAAAGCAGGAGCACCAGGAGGTTGGGTCTAGAGTCGGAGTGTCCATAGCATCATCCACATGCCCCAAGAGGGACACATCACCTCCTGACCACCCGGCTCTTCTTCCGTCTTTGCTGCAGTAGGCGAGGCAACACCCCCAAACCAGAGCTCAACAAGTCATCCTTGATTACTCCTCTTAACCAGTCACCAGTCACCAAGCCCTATGGATTTGCCTCCTAAACCCTACTTGATCCCTTCATTCTCTCTACCATTTTAACTACACTAGCCTCCTGCTTTCTTTCTTTCTTTCTTTCTTTCTTTCTTTCTTTCTTTCTTTCTTTTTTTAAAGATTTAATTTATTTGACAGAGACAGCCAGCGAGAGAGGGAACACAAGCATGGGGAGTGGGAGAGGAAGAAGCAGGCTCCCAGCAGAGGAGCCTGATGTGGGGCTCGATCCCAGAGCGCCAGGATCACGCCCTGAGCCGAAGGCAGACGCTTAACGACTGCGCCACCCAGGCGCCCCTAGCCTCCTGCTCTCATCTCTCTATGGCAGCCAGTGATATTTCTAAAGTGCAATTCTGGTTACATCGTACCCCACTGAAAACCCCTAATAACTTTCCATTGACCTCAGGATGAGGCCCCGATTCCTTAGTGGGGCCCATCAGACCCTTTGCCATCCGGCTTCCCTCCCCTCTCTAACTTCTCCCCCTTCTGGCCTGGGTACTTTCTGTCCCTTTTGCCTGGAACACTCATCCCTTGCTAGTCTAGTCCTATGCCTCAGTCAATAGCTTCCACGTCATTTCCTTTGGGAGGCCTTTCCTGACTGCTTGACTTGTTAGTCTGCCCCGTCCCCTCACTTTCCATGCTCAGCACCCTGGCTGCCGTGTTCCCCGCGCTCAGCACACAGAATGGAGAATGTCCTCATTCTCCAATAAACTGTAAGCTCTGTGTGGCTGGGGATGTCCTCTGCGGCTAGCCACCATGCTTTCCACCCCGGAAGTCTTGAAATAATTGTCAAGTGAGTAACATGATAGATGGAGACTTGGATCGCAGCCCATCCTTAAAAATATTCCCACCCTTCCCTCATGGCAACATCTAGCTTTCACTCTTGATGGGCTCTGTTCCAGTTGGCAGAACATTTTAAATCGAAAGTCGTATATTAATAGAGGCACCTTTGTTTCGGGTAATATTTCTTTCCTATTATGGCCAGTCCGGTCTCAAGACATCTCCTTGCTACTGATGTACTCCAGTGACACGAGTGCTGGGACATCACCTATTTCCTTTTTATGTGATGTTTGTCCTTTTGCTGCGTAATTGGAATTTTGTAAAAATAGCTGACCAACTGCAGTGCATATAATTCCAGAAACGCGCTGGGAACAGGCCCCTCCGTCCACCCTGTGGAGGGGCCCACACCTGCTCCTGGGACATTCCGGGAGACGCCCTTGTCCACTGAGAACAGAAGGAGCATTTGCTCCCGGAGCCCACTTCGGAGGACAGCTGAGGCAGGACCCAATCCGGCCAGGTCGGTCTGTTCCTGGGCACCGGCTCTGTTTTCACACAACAAGTGATTGAGCTTCACTGACAGGTGTGGAGCCCATCTCCATTCACCCCTGCCTGTAGCGATGAGGCAAACTCACTTGGGAGCCCAGTTAGCATGTCATGTTGGATGGGTGTGGGGTGGAGAGAGAGAATGTGTATGTGTGCATGCGTGTGTGTGTGTGTGAGAGAGAGAGAGAGCGAGAGAGAGAGAGGGAGAGAGTGGCAGAAAGAGAGAGAGAAAAAGAGAAAGAAAAAATACTCAGGGAAAGTGAGAAAGAGGGAGACTCAGAGAGAGGAAGAGACAGAGAAATAGGAGACAAAGAGAGAGCAGAGAGCTGGGAGTTGAGAGATGGACAGATAAGAGGGCTTGGGAGTCTGTGCAGAGGGACACCATTGGTGGCTTTTTAGTTGGGTTAAGTGCACACAAATGGAAAACGGGGTAGTGTAGAATGTCAGTCCCATCTGGAGGGCCATGTGTGAAGTAACGGCAGAAGGAGCATCTGTATGGGCGTTGGGATATTGCTAATGGGCCGGGAGTGAATGTGGGAGGGAGGAGGCAGCGCAGGCCTGGGTTTCCACTGCAGGGTGCTGCACCCGTGGCCCTGGTCACTTCCTCCGTCCTCACGTGAGCCTGGGCAGATGGGAGGAGGCCCACCAAGTCCTGATACCGCCGCTAAGATATGAGGGCCTCTTTTGCCTGGAGCAGAATCATTCTCTTGAATTTTTAGGGGTGGCCCTAGCACACAGAGATGCTGGAAGCCCAAACGAAGACTTTTTGGACCACTCATTGGCCTGTGAACCCCATGGAATGGGCAGGGTACCAAGTGTGCCTAAAGGAGGTGCCTTCCCTCATGCTCTTTATATGTTGACGTGTATTAGCATTTCGTCTTCACAACGGCCTCACGGGGTGGATACCCTTGCTGCCCCCATTGCACAGATGGGGACGGGAGGCTCAGAGAAGTCAGCTGGCTGGCTCCGCACCACGCCACTGGTAGGGGGTGGGGCTGGACTCCGCCCCCGGAGAGTTGTGTGCAGAGTCAGTGCTCTTCGCCGTGGTCCTACCCATCGAGATTCAGCTTGCAAACTGAATTCAGTTATTTTTTCAATGGCCTTTCTAGAAATGACAGAAGAGGCAGTATCGTGGAAAGAACGGACTGCTGCCCCTGGCTCTGTCTTCTATAAGCTCTGCGAGCTCCAGACAGCGTCTCTAAGCTTGGGCTGGGGGCAGTGAGAGAATGCGCGGAAGCCCGAACTGGACCCTGCTGGGCTCCCACACCGGCTCCGGCCGCTTTGCAGCCTGTGCTGTTGGTTGTTCACAAGGTCCATCCGGACTCCAGGTTCTTCCTCTGGAAAGGAGCACAAAACCAGGGCTGTCCTCAAGGGGTCGTGAGGGTTAAACAACCTCATGTATTTAACAGGTTTGGTCTGAAGGAAGCTCTCAGTAAGTGTTACCTGTTATTATCTATCAAATGGTGGCCCTTTCCATTTTATATGCTTATTGTAGGGACAAGGAGATAATGCACGTGAAAGTGCTTTGTAGAATTTTCTGCACTGGGCGAATGTTTGATAGTGTTGTTGTTATTAAATATCGAGTGTAAGGTACATTAAGGGATGTGGATTAATAGCTTTAGCATATAGTCAGCAAGACAAGGAGACTACCATGGCAGGGGCGGGGGGGGGGGTGGGGATGCTAGAGAGAGGGGCCAGGGAGAGGAGGAGTAGAAAAGTACAGGCATACCTTGGAGGTACCTTGGGCTGGTTCCAGACTACTGCAATAAAACAAATGTGGCAACAAGTGTCACAATAAAGCAAGTTAAATAAATATTTTGGTTTCCCAGTACTTATAAAAGTTATGTTTACGCTATACTGCAGTCTGTTAGGTTTGTTATTAGGTAATAACATTATGTCTAAAAAAACAGTGTACATAATGTAAAAATATTGCTAAAAACGCTAACCATCATCTGAGCTTTCAGCGAGTTGCAATCACTGATCACAGATCGGCATCATATCATAATAATGGAAAAATTTGAAATATTGTAAGAATTAACAAAACATGACACAGAGACAGGAAGTGAGCAAATGCTGTTGGAAAGATGATGCTGGTAGACATGCTGGACCCAGGGCTGCCACAAACCTTCAGTGTGTGAAAAAACGCAATATTTACGAAGCACAGTAAAGCGAAATGTAATAAAACAAGGTATGCCTGGTAACTGTGATACGGATAGAATAAAGGAAGTCGCACAAAAGAATTCTAAGACCGCATTCTGGGGCCCAGTAGGAAAAGGGATTGGAAAAGGCTTAATTAAAGGACTAAATTTTGAAAAGGATGTGAAAATCCATGCATTCAAGGCATGTTGAATCTCTACCCTTTGGCAGTCATCGTGAGGGATGCTGGGGATACAGCGATGACAAAGATATACTGTGGCATCCACGACGTGGTCTTTGGGATGAGGTTTCAACTGGGATCAGGTAGGAAGGACATTTTAAGAGGAGGAAATTGGGTGAGCAAAGGCATAGAGCTAAAACAAAAGAGAAGCAGGCTGTGTAAAGCATCCAGGAGTCCGGTCTGTGGCTGGTATGAAGTTTGTAGGAGGATGAATCCAGAAAAGGAGTTTGGGGCCATATTTGCGCAGTTTTGAATGATAGTATGTAATTAATTTGAAAGGCAAAGGGGAGCCATTGAGGGGCAATAATATGATTGCAGCCACATAAAGGCCACGCTCAACTACAAATTCACATTAATGCAACTTATTGTAGCTCTTTTAGAGATCATGTCCTAAATATAGATGACAGTCTATCCCAGAAAACACTTACTCAAAACGTTTTCAGGGCATGAACATGTATATTCAAAGTGCTGGAGAGTAACATGAAGCCAACTGCAATAAACCAGTAATACCTTGCACTTTTTACGGATTTAGTGTAGCGCGTGCGCACACAGGCATGCGGGTGTAGACTATATTTTAAAGTAAGTCAGTTTTCCATTTTGGGGTATTTACAAGTGTCATTTTCTCTTTCAGCTCCAAAGTTTAGTGTGTCAATATATAAAATTCAAGAATAAATGTATATGGCAGGGTAATTGTTCAAGAATTAAAATATATGCCAACAGAACATTGGCAGGCTTTATTTCATGACATTTGGGGCTCCTTTCTTTGCACTGTTTCTTTGCAGTGAAAGAGGTGGATTGAAGATCATTGCAAATCGAAGCGATGCTTTCAACTTTTGAAACGAACGCCAGCTTGTCTTTTTCCACTTTTCATACATTTGCATAGATCTGTCAACCGAATTTTGAATTCTTCTAAGGGTAATCTTTAATACAAAGTTATGAACACCCGCGTACCACAAAATTGCTTTGCCCCTCTCTTCTTTGCTTCCCACCCCCACTGCCCTTCCCGTCACCCTCTCTGGAGCACATTTCTCTCGGAAGATTTCACAGGAGCTTAAAGAGATGGAATCAAAGTCTTAAAAACAAACCAATAGCTGCCAAAGAGAACTTGCAAGTCAATACTGACCCCTCCCTGCCACTGACCCCTCCATGTGAGTTTCTGTGTTTAATTGCAATTCTGCTGACAGCTGGAGAAATGTGTTTTCAGATGTTTCCCACTGAAATTCCTGACGCATGTCCTGGTGGGATCTGGGCAGTCAGGTGTATTTTCTTCTGGAGTACAAGATCTGCTGTGGCCTTGGGTGGGGTTAAAAGCCCCTCCCCCCCAGTAAGAGAGCCCTCAGCAGTGTGGGAGAATGCCCCCCCCCCCACTTGCCCATCTCCTTCAGTCTCATTGACGGGCAGTCATAGTGATCCAGTGGTTTCTTTGATTCTGATTGGCTGCCAGCTGCCCGACCCCGTTCGAGTTTGCAAGAATGGTCAGCTCCACTTGCTCTGGGCTACTCACCAGAACTGTCAAGGACTTGAAAGAAAACAAAACCGAGGGGCAGGCAGGGTCTAGGTTTGGGATATGTTCTGTTGTCTGTTATTTTTAATTCCGAATTAATGGCACAGATCAAGCCCACAGTTAAAGAACACATCTGCCTGGGGTTTGGGTAGCGATTCACAATATGCTTGTATTCATTATTGCTTTAATGATGGCTCAGAATTCTTTTGAATCTCTCCCAAGTAACAGGTGGTTTTCTGACCATGATAAATGCTAAATGCTGTAGAGGACAAGGCAGTTAGGCATTGTTTTCCTAGCTGTGGTTACACCTAGGCCCCAGGCAGCTTCTGAATTAGCAGCCTGCAACAGATTGGAATTCCTGGGGGACTTCACTTAACCCTTACTTCTCCCGAACCTGTTTTCAAAGCGCCTGTGGGGTGGGGGCTCCGTGCTACACCCCGAGGCACAGCAGATGTACTTTTCATATCCTGGGAGGTAGCGGGATGGTTCAGGGTAGGTCAAAAAGTTAATATGTCAATGTTCTGAAGGGTGACGGGAGTGAGAACTTAGTGTGATATTAAAGGTGATTTGAATTTAGATTTTTTTTAGAATAAAAGCATTCTTTTATATATCTGCAATAGATGGTAACAGTTAAATAAGTCACACATGAATCATAGAAATTAGAGTGAGGGCAAAGACCTATTAGATCACCTAGCCAATTCCCCAGCTAACATAGAATTATTCCCCGCAGTAGTTTTGGGAGAGCTTTGTACAGTCTCTTTTGTAAGATGTGAGCCACTGGGGCCTTCATTATTTCCTTAGGGACACACTTTCCCTTATAAAAGGCCACAGGGTTTTCCTCCTTCGCCCGATATTCAAGTGTTTTTTTTTTTTTTTAAAGTCCTTGTATTATAGGCAGAATCATTTGCACAACAAGACTGATCAGAGGTAGTAATTATACCTACAGTTCTCCCAGAAAACCAGCGCATGTACTTGGCCTTCTGGGTACTCCCCTTGTGGGTTTTTAGGCTGGAATTTGCATCCTCCTTGGAGGGGGTGGTACTGAGGTATCAAACAGAAGCCTCCCTGTTTCCAATATCACTATCACAAACTGGTCAGAGGTAACACTGACCCCCTGGACGTGAAACAAGGGGGAGAGCTGTTTTTGAAGCACTTCTGTTCAGACCGTTCGTGTTTCCAGGGTAAAGAATACTCAGTCATCCGGGAAATGGCAACTGCTCGGAATGCCTCTCTCTTTGGAACAAACTGGTATTGTCTTTCCGGGTTCCTGGGGTTGTTTGTGTTGGAGAGGCTACCAATTGTGCACACGCATGACCCGGGGCTCCAGGGCAGTCGCTCCCACTCCAGATTCCTGGTAATCCTGGGCACAGAGCTGCAGATCCTAGCAGGGGCCGCGCACATGCAAAGCTTCCTGCTGAGTTGCCATGGTGTGTGTCCCGGTACCCTCCAAGGGCAGCTTTCCGTCCAAGAGGTAAGATTTTGCATTTGGAGAGTTATAGACACTAACAGAGTTGAAGCTCATAGAGTTCCAGAACTCAGGGATGCTGCAATTGGAACCCATTCTCCTCGCCCATTCCCTGTACTGTTCAGTAGAGGCCAGTCAGCATGCTAGGCACTGAGCGCGGAAAGGGGGAGTACTCAAGCTTCCAGCTTGAGGACCGTAGGGAGAGGCGAGGCAGGCTGGTGTGGGGATAAGGGTATGAGAGAGAGGTAAGCCCACAGCACAGGGGAGTGGCATCTGAGCAAGCCAGGTGTTGGAAACTTCCAGGGGAAGCTGAACTTAAAAGGCCAGATGCCTGGAGGGAGGGGGATGTGGAAAAGAGGCAGGGGTAACAGGCCAGGGCAGAGAGCAGTGTGGAAAAGAAGCAGTGGTGCAGGCCAGTGTGAGCGTGGTGGGGGGGTCAGGGAGGCCGCAGGGGTGGGCCTGCCTGCTGTGCTAACTTCGACAGTGTCTGAAAGGGGCTCGTTGGCCTCCTTTTGCAGATGACGACAGCATGGTTCAGAGGAGCCAGGTGCCTTGTCCAAAGCCACAAGCTAGGATTTGGACCCGCTGGCCTCGCTGTCTCAGGAAGACACGGCAGCCAAAGTACACATTCAGGGTGAGCACATTTGTGGTCCCTTGGAGAGAGCAGACGGCCATGAGCTGCAGGCCCTGCGGAGCTCTGGAGGTGGTGAGGACCTTTGGCGATATACCTAGAAGGGACAGAGGCAAGGACCTCTGTGCATCAGTCCACAGGAGAGAAGCAGGCCCCTGCAGAGTTCATCAGCTCTTAGAATTACTAAGAACGACTCACGTCGAGGCAAAACCAAGTGCCTTCTGCAGATTGGCCAGGGGTGAGACAGCAGGGCCAGGGGCGGCCACACTGAACCCACGGCCTTGGCCAAAGCAAATGCGTAGCTTTGCGGTTATGGCCTTCTAACAGGTATCTCTCTCAGCTCTTCTCGTCTCTTGAAGATCTGCCGGCCTGCAGATACCGCGTTGTTCTGCCCTCTCCCGAGAGACCAGGCCTGCTGCTGGCTGTGTGCTTGTAAGGCAGAGGTTATGAGGCGGCGCTTTGGGTTGTCTTCAGGTCTAGACTTGATCTTCCGTTAGGAAGACCAATCTGTGGCCTTAACTAAACTGTGGTATCCTGTTTTGACTTACTAGTAATAAAGTTGCTGTTTTGAACAACTGTGTCTACTTTGAATTGATTCTGAGCTCAGAAATGGAGGCGTTGCGATTATCACTGCTAGTATGCGGACGCTATAGGATTTCATACCAACACTGGAGGCAGAGGTCAAGTGAGGATGAGGGTTGGAGTTCGGGGAATTGCTTACTGAGTATAAGGTAGACACATTAGATGATAGGTTAAAAACTAAGACAAGCTCAGTGTCCGACACTGAGATTTTGATGAACTAAATTGGGCATATCAATACAATAAGAGATGGCAACATTAAAAATGATTATATGTACGTCTAGATTGTCATAAAATATTCATACTCTAATGGAGGCCAAAGCAGATTGTAAGACAGTACGATTGCATTTTTGGGTTAAACATGCATGCATAAGAAAAAAATCTGGAAAAATATAGCCTAGAATATATTTTTTTAAGATTTTATTTATTTATTTATTTGAGAGGGAGGGAGATAGAGCATCAGCTGAGGGAGAGGCAGAAGCAGACTCCCTGCTGAGCAGGGAGCATGAGGCAGGGCTCGATCCCAGAACCCTGGGATCGTGACCTGAGCTGAAGGCAGACACTTGGGTGGCATCTGAGCCACCCAAGCGTCCCTGTAACCTAGAATATTAATAGATAGTCTCTGGGAGAGGGATTATGTGTAACTTTTTTCTTTTTTCTAATTTATTATGTTGATTTTGTTCCTAGAATGAATATAGATTTCTTGAGTAGTTAAAGAAAGTGAAAGATGGTAAACATCTTGTTATACAAAAGAGAAGGCGTGGCAGAAGGAAATACGGTTGGATCTAGAGTCAGAAAGATCTGGTTTTGCATCCCAGCTTTGCTCCTGTTAGGGAGATGGCTTTGGCACTCAGGTATTTTGCTTCTTAGGCCCCCTGTCGAGGGCTCCTGGTGGCACACAAGGAGACTGACTGTCTTCTCTGGTGCTGATGTGTGGACAGGGCTTGGTCCCCACAGCTGTGTGGGTGAAAAATCTTGATTTTTTTTTATCATTCTAGAGTGGATCAGGGGTTGACTTACACTAACCAGCTTCATAAATGACTCACGCGTCAATTAAATTCCATTTTTATTTTACTTGACATTGGGGTACCGTGAGCTGGAAAGAGGCATAAGGCTTGAATTCTCCCTTTGATCCATGCTTTCCCTGTAAGCAACTACATGAGAAGCCAAACTCTAATAAAACCCTTGCTGGGGGAGCATAGGAGCTTTCACATACTCAACAAATGATTTCTGGTCACCTAAGATGTGCTAGGCTTTGGGCTAGGTGTTGCAGTGCTCACCAAATTGACATTTTTTTGTTGGGTATAACAGAATCTTAATGACTATATAGGATAGTAGCTGGGAGCTTTGGGGGCAGAGGGTCCGAGACTCGAGATTTTCTACTGACTGTAGAGACTTGGAAAAGTCACTTTAACCCCTCTGAACCTCATATTTTCTCACCTCTAAAATGGAGATGGGGGACCTGGGTGTCTCCATCGACTAAGCGTCTGCCTTTTGCTCAGGTCATGATCTGGGATTGAGCCCTGAGTTGGGCCCCCTGCTCAGCTAGGAGTCTGCTTCTCCCTCTGCCCCTCCCCCTGCTCATGCTCTCTCTCTCTCTCTCTCAAGTAAATAAATAGAATCTTTAAAATGGAGAGAGTACCCACCTCACTCATAGACTTGTTTTGAGTATTAAATTAAATAATGTATGTAGAGTGCTAAGCACAATGTTTGGCGTATACAAGTGCTCCATCATTGATGCCAGGACAAGTATCGATACACTATTTTAGCACAATGCATCCATTTTGCAACAGGTCCTACCAGGATGGGCTGACCCTGGGTCTTCATCGACCTAACCTCCTCAGTTAGTACTTGCAGGGGTACATCTGGCTTTAATTTTCTTGATTTTTTCTCTCTTAAACATCCACTGACCTGACTATTACATTTTTTCCCCCTTTAAATATGTTAGTACTGTTAGGTAGGACAGAGGTTGACAAACACTTTCTGTAAAGAATCTGATAGGAAATATTTTAGGTAGAAGCAGCAAGGGAAGTTGGGGCCTTGGGGCATCCACATCACAGGTGGGTGTCGGGGAACCTTCTTTGCTATGTGGGCACGATTTCCTCTGAGATAACAGTCCCATCCTCTTTCCTACATGTCCCCAGCCTGCTGTCTCTGTTGCAATGCCTCAACTCTGCCATTGTGGGACGAAGGCAGCCAGAGACTCCATGTAAATGAATGGCATGGCTGTATTCGAAGAACATTGTATGGATTCTGAAATGCGAGTCTTAAACAATCTTCACTTGTTACAAAATATTTTTCTTTCTGTATTCCCCCCAAATTAAAAATATGTAGAAATCAATCCGGTAAGGGAGCTGGATTTGGCCTGTAGGGTATAGTTTGCTGACCCCTGATTTAGGCAATGGTCTGGTTGCCACAGTTTAGAAAAGCTCTTAGATCATTGGTCTCATCCAATATGTGTTGATTTTATAATGTAATTATTAGGTGCAAAGTTATTTCCAAATTCCTAGGGCCTCTCTCCTGTGGCTGCACCCTTTTCCATGCCCCCCAGCCCACCATGTAATGGCCGCACATATCTCGTAGGCTGAGTATGCTTTATATTTGAGGGCTCGATGACAAAACATGGGAAAAGAGTGGTGTACAGTGCCTGGTCATGTGAGTACTCAGGAAAGGTGCCTTTTCTGATTGCCCTTTTCCCTTAAGGTTGTGCTTGGAACCTGTCATTTACAACACTGAGGCCTGAGTGCCATGAAAATGGGAGTGCTGCCCTAACATTTGAGATAAGAAGGGCTCGGTCTTCACTTCCCAGTGCAACCCGGTAAGCAATCCCTTGTGCTTATGATGAGTGGTATGGAAAAAAAAAAAGCTACGCTAGTGCACTGTGGAAATAATACCACTAGATTCTTCCAGCAAATACTGAGGTCGAGGTCACTAGAGGTGGGGACCACATCTAGAGTGCCTTCCCCCCTACCAACACTTCATGGGTAACCCTGTTCCTGACTTGCACACACGTTGAGCATATAGCAGGCTCTTCATCCTATCGTGAGACATGAAGTCAGCTCTACTTAACAGAAATATGTAGTTTAGGGAAGATATTGTAGAAAATCAAAAGGAGGAATTCATCATATATTCCACACTGCAAAAACACAATACAACATCCTATGAGACACAATTTCGACTCCCACAAATTGTTTCTTTTTTTGGCCAGCTGTCTTGTCTCCCTTCCTTCTCTTGCCTCAAAATCCTCTCTATCTTCCGGAGCAATTGAACTCAGCATTTCTTACTCTATTCCAGGCCATCCTGGTAAGATCATTTTATTCCTCTAGACGTTCATCCTTTATTTATTTATTTTTTAAAAAATATTTATTTTTTGAGAGATAGAGTGAGTGGGGAGGAGGGACAGAGGGAGAATAAGAGATAGAGAGAGAGAAGCAGACTCCCTGCTGAGTGTGGAGCCCAGCACCGGGGCTCGATCCCAGGACCCTGAGATCATGACTGAGCTGAGATCAAGAGTCAGACACTTAACTGACTGAGCCACCCAGGTGCCCCTAACATGTTTGTCCTTTAGATGTTCCCTTGATAAGAGTCTGTTAATCATAGACTGTCTCAGCTTTTGTTTGGCCAAAATGTTTTTGTTTCCTTATCATTCTTGAAAGTTAGTATTTCTGAGAATACAATTCTAAATTGACAGTCCTTTCTTTCCATCTTTTGAAAGCATGGCTCCACTGTCTTTTGGTTTCCTTGTTTCTATTACAAGTCCACTGTCAGACCACAGTCATTCTGTGGTAGGTGAGCTGTCCTCTCTTGCTCCTTTCAAGATTTTCTCTTCCGCTTTGGTGTTTTGCATTTTCACACAATGTGTCTAGCATATGTGCTCATTTAACAAAAATGTCCTCTGCTTGAGATATATTATAGTTCCCATCTCTCAGGACTCCTGTCTTTCATCAGATCTGGCATTTTCTTAGCTCTTATCTCTTCAAACAAGGTCTCTCTCTTTCATTCATTCTCTTCTGTCTTGTGTAACTCTGGTTGTATGTTAGCAATTCTTATTCTTTCCTCCCTTTCTCTTTCTCTTTTTTCTTTTTTTTTTTTTTTTTTTTTTTTTTTTAAAGATTTTTTATTTATTTATTTGACAGAGAGAGAGACAGCCAGCGAGAGAGGGAACACAAGCAGGGGGAGTGGGAGAGGAAGAAGCAGGCTCATAGAGGAGGAGCCTGACGTGGGGCTCGAACCCGGAACGCCGGGATCACGCCCTGAGCCGAAGGCAGACGCTTTAACCGCTGTGCCACCCAGGCGCCCCTCTTTCTCTTTTTTCTTATCTTTTTGTACCACATTCCAAGTATTTTCTTTTGATCTGGCTTCAGTTTACTAATTCTATCTTCGCCCATGTTTATTTGGCCAGTTCGCCTATCCACTAGTAGACACATACACACACATTTTAATACATTTGGCTTTAGTGAAATATATTTTTATCTGGATTTCATTAAGTTCTCTTTGGTTCTTTGTCAAATCTTTTCTTGGGGTCACTTTTGCTGGCCCCCCTTTTCCTTGTTCCTTTTCTATCCTTTATGTCTTTCAACATTTCATGTATAGTTATTTTATGTTCTGTATCTGATACTCCAGTATTTGAAGTTTTGGGGGTTTAAATCATGCTCGTTGTTTTTGCTGACTTTCACTTACAGGGGTTGGTTACTTTGTGGTATGATAAATTTTTTCCTCTTTTTAAAAACTTGTATTTCATAGAACTTAAACTGTGGGGATCCTCACATGACCGAGTTAAGAAGGCTTGTTCTGGAGGGGATTTGCATTTTCATCTGCCAGGCACACAGGTTTACCAAACTGGGACCACTTTAATTTGTTTTCTTAGTTTGGGGTTTTCAAGATTAGGTGGGTAATGAGATAGTGAACCTGCGATTCATGTGACAGGAGGCTCGTAGCTACAAATTCCCGGGGAGATCATTATTATAATTTTTAATTTGTATTATTAGTACTATTATTGATAATATTTTCTTCCTGGAGCTGTGGCAGGAACAGATTTCCCTCTGACTTATTTTGCCAGCAAGTATGTTTTTCTAGTCCATCCTTTTCCCAGAACGTAAGCTCCTTTCAAGAAGGCTCAAACTTAAGCAAACTTTTTCATGATACATCCCCAAAGGCAAGAGAAACAAAAGATAAAATGAATTTATGGGACTTCATCAAGATTAAAAGTTTCTGCACAGCCAAGGAAACAGTCAGAAAAACTAAGAGGCAGCCCACGGAATGGGCGAATATATTTGCAAATGACACTACAGATAAAGGACTGGTATCCAAGATCTACAAGAACTTCTCAAACTCAATACACGAGAAACAAATAAACAAATAAAAAAATGGGCAGAAGATATGAACAGACACTTTTCCAATGAAGACATACAAATGGCTAACAGACACATGAAAAAATGTTCAAAATCATTAGCCATCAAGGAAATTCAAATCAAAACCACGCTAAGATACCACCTTATGCCAGTTAGAATGGCAAAAATTGACAAGGCAAGAAACAACAATTGCTGGAGAGGATGTGGAGAAAGGGGATCCCTCCTACATTGTTGGTGGGAATGCAAGTTGGTACAGCCACTCTGGAAAACAGTGTGGAGGTCCCTTAAAAAGTTAAAAACTGAGCTACCCTATGATCCAGCAATTACACTACTGGGTATTTACCCCAAAGATACAGACGTAGTGAAGAGAAGAGCCATATGCACCCCAATGTTCATAGCAGCAATGTCCACAATAGCTAAATCATGGAAGGAGCCGAGATGCCCTTCAACAGATGACTGGATTAAGAAGTTGTGGTCCATATATACAATCTAATATTACTCAGCTATCAGAAAGAACGAGTTCTCAACATTTGCTACAACATGGACGGCACTGGAGGAGATAATGCTAAGTGAAATGAGTCAAGCAGAGAAAGACAACTATCATATGATTTCTCTCATCTATGGAACATAAGAACTAGGATGATCGGTAGGGGAAGAAAGGGATAAATAAAGGTGGGGTAATCAGAAGGGGGAATGAAACATGAGAAACTATGGACTATGAGAAACAAACTGAGGGCCTCAGAGGGGAGGGGGGTGGGGGAATGGGTAGTAAGGAGGGCACGTATTGCATGGTGCACTGGGTGTTATACGCAACTAATGAATCATCGAGCCTTACATCGGAAACCGGGGATGTACTGTATGGTGACTAACATAATATAATAAAAAATCATTAAAAAAAAAAAGAAGGCTCAAACTTTATGTGAGACTCAGGTTATCTCTCTACTTTGTGCAGGCCCAAAAATCCCATTTGCCTGCACAACCATTGAAGGTTTTCTTTTCTTTTCTTTCCCTTTTCTTTCTTTCCTTTTCTTTTCTTTTCAAGATTTTATTTATTTATTTGACAGACAGAGAGAGATCACAAGTAGGGGGAGCAGCAGGCAGAGGGAGAGGGAGAAGCAGGCTCCCTGCTGAGCAGAGAGCCTGATACGGGGCTCGATCCCAGGACCCCAAGATCATGACCTGAGCAGAAGGCAGACACTTAACCAACTGAGCCACCCAGGCGCCCCCATTCGAGGTTTTCTAAAAGGTTCAGACAGTAAATATTTTAGGCTTATGAGCCATATGGCCTCTGTTGCAACTACTGAACTCTGCTGGATACATACATAAATAGGCGTGGCCATTTGCCAGTAAAACTACTTACAAAAACAGGTGGTTCACCTGCATACTATGGGTTGCCAACCTCTGCTTTAGAATCCTGGTATTGGCATTTGTTTCCTGAGCAGCCCCAGCTCCTGAATTTCTTACTTTTTGTTCATGCTCATTTTGTTTTATCTTACTTATGTTAAATGTATATATTTTCCTTATTATCTTGAGAGTTAATCAATTCATTTAATATTGCAGTTTATCCAACACACCAATGTTTTGCAATGGAAGAATTTTCACAATACCTAGCCTTTGTATTTCTGATAGAAAACCCAACAATTTATGTCTCCCCTTCAGCTTACATGCACTCTCACCTGAACAAAAGCCAGTAAGTTGACAAGTGACAGTCATCTATTTTTCCTGAAGCATCTGCCCTCGTCCTCTAGCTCCTTGTTGCACTGATTGATAGCTCCTCTTCCCTCTGAGAGCTTACAGCCTCAGCAAGATTCTAGAAGAGTTATACTAAGATTCTGACCTCTCTTCTGTCCTCTCGGAGGCTAGAGTAGAAGAAATTTGGGTATTATATGTGGAGGTGGATTTTCCGGAAGTTCTTTCAGCCATGTTCATGGAGCTTCATCTACATGCCCGTCACTGCTCTACGGCGGAGGTTTCCCAGTGGATGAGACAGAAAAAGCCCTGCTCTCTTGGACCTGAAATTTTATGTATGTATGTATGTATGTATTTATTTATTTTAAATTTAGTTTTTGATTTTATTTATTTATTTGAGAGAGTGAGTGAGAGAGAGAAAAGGAGCGGTGGGGGGGGGGCGTGTGTGGAGCAGAGGCAGAGGGAGAAGCAGACTCCCCGCTGAGCAGTGAGCCATACGTGGGGCTCAATCCCAAGACCCTGGGATTGTTACCCGAGCCAAAGGCAGATGCTTCACCGACTGAGCCACGCAGGTGCCCCTCATAACCTATTTTAGGAAGAGTTATCCTTCAGTTCTTTTATTCCACAGCATTTATGGAATATTTAGTATATTCTATATGCCATGTACTGGGGAACAATTGCAGAACAAGACAAAAAAATGTCCCTGTTCTCACGTAGCATATATTCCAGTGGGGGAGAATGTGCCTTTTCTAAAAGGATCAAAAAGCCACGTTAAAGAAATGGGGTATTAGTAACACCCTGGTCACGCTGAGCAATGACCAAGGTCCAGTTGCTTTGTGTATCTTGGTGACTCCTAAAACTTTATCTTCAGAGCAGATCTGGTTCCCGAGCTTGAGACCTGCGTGCCTGAGTGCCTAACGAGCATATCTAAACCTGATCTTCCACATCCTGCAGCTCCGGCAGAAAACATCTTCCTCCCTCTTCCACCCACACGCCAGCCGTCGTCCAATCCGTGACCGAGCTCTGCGGTTGGTGCCTCCCATGCAGAGTGCAAGTCCCTACATTGGTAGCGCGCCCACCGTTGCTCTGCCGTCCTGGCCACTGCTTCTCACTTGGCTTATTCCAACACACCCTTCACCGCTTTCCAATCCGTTTTCCACACTGCCGCCAGAGCCACATTTCACACGAACAAACCCAATCATCTCACTCATCTGCCTGAAGTCCGTCCACGACTTCCCGTGGCCCTTAGGAAAAAGTTCAACTTCTTTAGTGAGGCTGACGAAGTCCCTCTCTTTTTCTCTCTCTCTCATGTATGCGTGTGCACATGCACACGTGAGCATGCACACTCGTGAACCTACACATATGCTGCTTTCTCTTTCCAGAATGTTCTCCCCATCACCTGGCTCTCTTCTACTGGGGTCTTCCCATTCTTCCTGTGAGTTCAGCTGCCTGTGTTGCTGGAAGGTTATGGGCTCACACTTGACTATGAGCATCTGCTTGGTTTGGTGTCCCCTTGGCTCTGTCTGGGGCAGAGTGACTATAGAATGCAGGTCTCAGGGTCCCACCCGTTGGTTCAAATCCTGATTCTGCCACTTCCTTGGGCAGGTTACTTCACTTGTCTTAAGTTGTGTGAGCATCGGTAAAATGGGGAACGCAGCGAACTTACCTCATAGATTGTTACAAGACTTGTGACATGCCCAAAAGTGCATCTTTGTTACTGCTGTCACTTTTGTGGCAACTCTCATGCTTTTGGTTCCAGCTTAATGAGGCTCTCAGGGAGGTCATCCTTGAGATGCCCTCTGTTTTCATGGCTCCCACATTTCCCCTTCACACATGCATCTCCTTTCTTGTAGTCATTCATAGATGATTGCTAGTAGGTAGTAACAGTAATTGTCTGGTGTGTGAGTGCTGCGAGTGGGAGACCAACCTCCTGTTTCCTAAAAATTCCCAGTGTTCAGTATAGTACATAGTAAATGTATATATATAGTACACAGTAGAGCTTGGTATATAATAGGGCCCAGTAAAAAAGGAGTACCTGAGGAACGCATGGGATAGATGCAGAATTCAGTTCATCCGACTTGACCCTGGAAAGAACTTTCTGCCCCTGAGAATCATGGGGCCGTGTAACACCTGAGCAAGACAGCTCCACATCTCGAAATGTACTCTGTCATTCTATAGTGCAGAAGAACTTCAAAAAATGTATTTCTATAGATTTTTTTAAAGATTTTATTTATTTATTTGACAGAGAGAGAGAGAGAAATCGCTCATGTGTGCATGGTGGGGGAGGGGCAGAGGTAGAGGGAGAAGCAGGCTCCCCACGGAGCGGGGAGCCCAACATGGGGCTTGATCCCAGGATCCTGGGATCATGACCTGAGCCGAAGGCAGACTCCACCAACTGAGCCACCCAGGCGCCCCTCTGTATTGGTTTTTTAAAAAATGCTTGTTTTTTTGGCCACATTTCTAACTTACAGACTATTAGAAAATGTGGCTGAATGTTCACATGGTGGAACCACCTTTACCAGCCGGGGGCAGCGGGCTTTAGAGCTGAACCACCACACAGCCCTGTCTGCAGTGTCTCTCTGCCTTGGGAAGCTCCTCTTTCCAGGGCAGTGTTATTTATTTATCTATGCCCCACACCCAAACCTGTCACGGGACCAGCCAGCCCTCCTCCCTGGAGGATGTGGCTCTGTCCTGAGGCCAGCGTCCAAGGTGGCCGTGGCCCCAGCTCAGGCAGCGATTTGGCTCCTTTAAGAGCCCAGCCAAGCTCCCAGGCTCCCACCCCTCTGCAGCCAGCAGCAGAGCCCAGCTGTCGGCTGGCCCTCTGGGGAACCTCACTGTGTTTACATGCACGGTCACATGGTAACCTCTCCCAGCTCCCGGGCAGGCTGCACGGTTACCTCATCTGCAGTCCAATGACCTCATCCACGTAAAATGTGGCAAGTGCGAGACGGGAGCAGAAAGGGAGCCCCCCAGAGAAGCTGCCCTCTGAGCTGGCTCAGGGAGTCAGCCAGAGAGCTGTCCACTTGGTAATTTCTCCCGGCCCGGAGCTGATTCTTAAGTCAAGTGGATGCATCTTCCCGGGAGTGGCGCTGGGAGGGGCCGTGCGGCCATGTGGGCGCCCACACCTGGAAATTGCTTGTCTCAGGGGATTCCTGTCCTCGCCAGGAAGGACCCCTGACCCCAGGCTTAGGCAGAGCCACCATCCCCCACCCCAGCCGCTTACGCATTTTGAAGATGTTGACACACAAACAGGATGAGAAATGTACCACAAAAGCAGAGAAAGGCACGTGTTCTCTTAACTTGGGGGTGGAAGTCTCACTAGACGTTGTGTGTGTGTGTGTTTTATTGTTTACCACTTTCTTCGAATTATATTTGCTCTCCCCCTCCAAAAAATATTGCATGTGATGACTAGGAATATAAAATAAATTACCTTTGCCATAGGCGGCTGCGTTTATTAGCCCCTTTCTAGCTCTTCACAATGTAAAGGACAGGCTGACCTAGAGTGATCTCCTCCTTCCAGTGGGCTCTCTCTCCTCTCAGTAACGGGAGCTCTGCTGCTATTTGTGCATTTAACAGCTTAACCCTTTGAGCTACTCCAGAGCGCTGTGTTCTTTCAGGGATTTTTTGGGAGGGAGAGCGTTTAGCTTTGGGATGGCATTTTAAATTTTAAGGCAGCTGATTTATATTATCCATATCGTGTATATATTAAAAAAAAATAAACAGAGATGAAAACCAAGCCCAGGAAATACAAATGGAAGAAACAACACACAAGTTCAATCGCTTGAGAGGTCAAGAATTTATTTGGATAACGTCTGCACAGTGAAGGTCTTGCTGGGGGTGGGGGGGTGTACTCATTTTAAGGAGCAAATGTTAATAAACATACAGAAGCATCCCCCTGACGACACGGAGATCAATTAGTGAAATAGGACCCGTTGCTCTTTTCCTTTAAATGCCTGACAAAACCAGTTATTAAAGGTGGGATCTAAGTCTTCCAGGGAGGGAAGCAAATGCTTGGTTATAATGAGCCAAAGAGCAGAGGTCATTATTTCGATGGGGTGTTTGCTATTTACTCCCAGTCATGCACTTGACATATTCTTTCTTATTAGCAAGGCTGGAGCCGCGGCAGAGAGTGTTCGAATCATTTCCCCCCAAATCCGGACTCCAGGACACTCCCCTTGCACACAGATGAACGCCCCCATGAGCAAATCACCTCCCCAGCCTGTCCAGGGTCCCCTCGACGGCTGGCAAATGGTTTTTCAGAGCAAGGTAAGCGCTGTGGAGAAGCGGAGGCTGTCTGTTTAAACAATGATGGGCCTCTGTGCGGCTTTGCTTCCCGCTGTAGAGTTCGAGCAAGATGGTGTAATAGGTGCTTTTTACATATCAATGGCAGAGGACGCTGCTTCCAGATGGCCGTACCTATTTCAAAGCCACCTTTTTATGCAGAAGGAAGACTGTGTGACCTCCCTCCAAGTAAATGTGTTTTGTAAGCCCTGGGAATGAATGCTTAAAAAATGGTCCTGGGCTATATTTCATGTCCAGTCCATCGTGTTGTGTGTGCACAGCTGTTCGGGGCTGGCATGTGGTAGCATATTAAAAGGAAGATTACCATTTCCCATTTTTTCCCCTTCTGAAGGCTCGATATGCATATATGAAACTTGTGAAAAAAACGAGGCATAATGAGACAGGGAAGCCGGGTCTCAAGGCACTAGTCGGTGCACATCTGGAGTTTGTAGCATTCTAGAGATAGTTACTTATTCCCAGGAGCCGCTGCCGGAGTGGGAATGGTAGCCCGGTATCCATGGTGAGCCTCCCTATCGCACTGTGCCAGGTGTGCGCTGTGTGTTGTTTCTTGGAAAGGCTGTCCTCGGAGGGGTGGGGAGGGGAGAGGACAAGGGGAGGGAAAAAACAGAAGGGAGGTAATTAGGCGCCACCTTGCCCAGCGGAGCCGGCTCAGGCGGCTGAAGTCAGGCGTGGGTATTGGAGGGGCGCGGACGCAGTCAGATGGTGCGTGCAGAGCCTTCTCGGCGCCTGCCAGCTCGGCGCTGGTTTCTATGGGGACAGGGCCAGCGAAGAGAAGCCCTGGGGTCAGAGGAGGCAGGCACACGGATAACAGTACCAAGCAGGAAGGCTCTGGGCAGGGCCTTGCTCCCGGCCTCCTGAGCAACGCGATGCTGGTCTCGAACTGACCACCTGAATCCATGCTGGCTTTTTCGCAGTTAAGAAATGGGAAGTGTTTCAGGCCTCCGAGGCTGTTATTTAGAAAAAAAGACTTGCCGGGGGCTGGGGGGTGGATAGCTTTTTTACTGGATAGCTGACCGGCTGGTCTTTGTATGGACACGTAATGGATAGAGAGGTGAGGGTCAGGAATGGTAGGGACCTGCCTTACCTGAGAGGTAAGCCAGGAGCGAGTCTGAGAAGTTTCCCCAGGAAGAGAGTTCCTTAGGGTTTCACAGATTCATGGGATTCGTGGATTTTTTTTTCTCCCCCCAAGCTGCGAGATTGTGAGGTTCCAGATGCTCTGTGTAAAACAATGCCCCGCAGGGGAAAGCCAGGGAGGGGAAGTGTGAGGTCCAGCTTGAGGCCACCCTAAAAAAGGGCTATAAACAGCAGCTGCTTCTATTGTGTGTGCCAAGTGCTGCCTGTTAGTTTAGGCCTTCTAACTCCTTGTTTCTTTCTCTGAAGCCAGATGTGACCAACAGGAGTCCGTCAAGTTAGAGGTGGGCCCCAGGTGGTGGGAATCCGGCAGAGGAAGTGGAGGGGCACATGGAGGGGTTCAGGCTTCTGGGCGGGACAAGACTGTCTGCCCTTTCTTGGGGACTTGGTCTTCCCTTGTCCCCACGCCCAGCGCTCTAGGTTTGGCAACTGAGGCCAAGGGGGGAAAGGGGACCTGACATTGTCTGATCTTCCGGCTCAAACGTGGGCGCGGGGAGGGCACAGGACACACTTGGGGAGGATAGACAACGGCAGAGGAGTCCTCAGAGAGCCACGGTTAGGTGGCCCCCAATGCAGGGCAGGAAGAGGGTAAACAAGAGAGCTTATGCCCTGGGACCATGCAGCCCTGGGTGATGAAACGTGAGGATGCAGGCAGGAAAAGACAGAGATGTTTCACTCAGTCCCAACTGGCAAAGGGGTTCATCAGTCCCCCTGGTGATAGGGAATAAATGTCAACGTCAGAGCCTTATCACTTCTAGTTAATCGTGTGTGTTTACCATTTCAGAATCTGTGGGTTTGGTATTCTTAACTAATGCCTTCTTATTCCTCCCTCCTCTTTCTTTCTTTTCCCAAGTAGAGAAGCTTTCGAGATAGGAATCAAAAGAGCTGTCTGAAAGAAGTGGTTTCTGAAGTACTACAGCCAAGAGTCAAAGCACGGAATGGGGAGATTAGGGAAGCGGCACTCCTTCACCAGAGCTTAGTCCTGTCCCCCCACTTTAAAGGGAAGTGCACCAGGTAAATGAACCTGCAAGCAACAGCCACTTTGTGTGTGTGTGTGTGTGTGTGTGTGTGTCTTCTCCTTTTCATGGAAGTGATGAGAATCATACCTGCTGAGGTCCTCAACTATGCTCCCAAAGCTATTTCTGTCGCAGCTGTTGTTTGACAGCTGTTTTCAAATTACGCAACAGCGAATTCTCATCCACAGCTGGTAGAAGTGAGATGGGTGGAGCCATTGTGGAGAGCAATTCCAAAATACTTAGCCAAATTTTATATTTTTAGGTTCTGTAACACAGCTATCCCAGTATATGCGAGAGAAACTCTTGCACACGCCCATACGGAAACAGATGTGTAGGGATGTTCCTCACGGCATTATTGTGGGTCCCAGGGAGTTGGAGGTGGTGTAGGCGTTCGTCATTTGGGGAGCAGAGAGATGAAATAGGACAGAAGCTGATGGTGGAATACTACGCAGCAGTCAAAGCAATGGAAATAGGGTTTTAGAAAGAATGCTGAATGACAAAGTAAAGAAAAGCACACAGATGCAAACATTCTATATATAAGATATGTACATGTCCAAGGGCAAGTTCCTAATACATTAGATGGCTATCTATTGGGTGGGGAGAGAGGAAGGGATCAAGGATAAAGGAGAAAAATCCCAATAAAATTAAAGAAGGAAGAGGTTTTGTATTAACTAGTAACAATGTTGTGCCATGAACTGAAGGGGAAATAAACTCAGCTCTATACTTGAGTTCCTATGTCTAAAAAATTCCCTCTCCAATAAATAAATAAATAAATAAATAAATAAATAAAAATAAAACAAAAAATAAATAAAAAATTCTCTCTCTCCATGATCTACCTACCTATAAAATAGCATAGCTTCTGAAACAAGAGGTACTACAGAAATGCATAAACACATTTCAATGTCACTGTCAACAATCAATCATCAAATACTCTTCAAACCTATACTATGGGTTTAATCCCATGCTCGGTATGATGGGGCATGCAGAAGCATATGGTATTGTCATTGTTCTTACCATGCAGCTTGGAAATTATGCATGAAATTATAGTGTGCAATTCCACAGCTTATAATTAAGGCCCAAACTGTGTGAGAACTACCACGTGTGTTTAAAAAAAAAGAGATAGCGAGGACAGGAGTCGTCAGGGAAAATTGAAAGGAGGCAGAAGCTCTGCACTGGGCCATGAAGGATGGTAGGCCTTGGCTTCGAGGAAGTGCCAATGGGAACACAAGTGGGGTAGGTGGACCCCACAGAAAGGGGAAGGTCTGAGGTGTGGAGAAGGTGGCATGTGCTGCCCACTTACCCTGTTGCTTGTGTGGCATTCACCTTTTGAGAATTGTGTTTCCCTTCCCCTGGCTCTTCTGTCCCCTTGGGATCTTCAGGAGGCCATTTTGTATGACTTCCTCGAAGCCTCTCTTGAGCCGGCGCAGGACCCGGGCCCTTGAGAGTGGGATGTGGGCTTTGGCCACGGGATGCATGGGCTGCCCTGCGTTCTCTGTCAGCTTTCTTTTCCCTCTGACACGTGGGGCTGCCTCCCAGTTTTGCCTCCTCACAGAGGACGATGAGAAGGGGTCTTGTTTTAAAGTGACAATCCTACATTGGAAATATTACATGGAAAATACTCCCCCCGCCAAGATTTATTTATTTATCTCAGAGAAAGAATGAGCATGTGTGAGCAGGGGGAGGAGCAGAAGGAAAGGGGCAGGGAGAGAAGCAGACTCCTCACTGAGTGTGGAGCCCAACATGGGGCTCGATCCCAGGACCCCGAGATCACGACCTGAGACAAAATCAAGAGTTGGATGCTCAACGGACTGAGCCATCCAGGCGCCCCCCGCCCCCCTGTTTTTTTAAAAAAATATTTATTTATTTTATAGACAGAAGGAGAGAGTGAGAGAACGAGAATATTGCATAGAAAATTCTTAACCCACACACTTGTAGACAGACTGTCCATTGATCATCTGTCAAGATCTTTTCAAAAATCAAAATCATACATCTATGAGTTTAAAGAGTCAAAAAAGACTGTGGTGTTTCAGAGAAACAGAAGTCCCAAGCCCATTTTCCCTCTGTTCTCCTTACCCATTCACTTGGAGTGATGTTGATAGATGCCTTTTCTACTTATTTCTGTTTCTATTTAATAGGATTATATTGCTACTTTTTAATTTTTCAGTTTCAGACGTTTTAAGATTTAGCTTGCTTTCTTCTTCCTCCCTTGACACAATGAATGTTTCCCGTCTCCATCTTCCCAATGGGGTTCATATTATAATTTTGATTAAATGAATATTCAGAGTATGTTATTCGAAGCTGAGCTATATAGTGACAATGATTACTTTTCCCTTTCCAAATAACTATTTGATCTCTCTGGATCTCAGCTGTCCAATACACTCGCCAATACATGGAATACTCCAATACACTCGCCATGTGGCTACTGAGTACTTGAAATGTGACTAGTGTAACTAAGGAGTTAATTTTTAATATTATTTAATTTTACATCTGAATTTAGTAACCAATGGCTTTTGGAAAAAGTTTAAATATGTTTGGAACACCTTTGATACGTGAATAACCTTCTCAGCTATAGATTTAATGAAAACTAAATTCAGGTAAAAATCAAGTACTTCTGAGGAATTTTAGTGAGCAAATTGAAGTGGGCTGTAAACGCAAAATACACACTGGATCTCAAAGCATTAGTGAGAATAAAGAATATAAAATATCTCAATAATCCTGTATTGATTTTATGGTGAAATAATATTTTAGATATATTGGGTTAAATAAAATATATTATTGATACTAATCAATGAATTTCAACTTATTTATTTATTTATTTATTTATTTATTTATTTATTTACGTAAACTCTACTCCCAGTGTGGGGCTCGAACTCGCGACCCTGAGATCAAGAGTCACATGCTCTACTGACTGAGCCGGCCAGGCACCCTTCAGCTCTTTCTTTTTAAAATGTGACTAGGAATAAATGTGAAATTACACGTGGGGTTCACATTCGTTTCTACTGGAGAGGGCTGCCCTGGACTGCAGTTGTTTTGTGTCTTTCTTGGACCTGCATTACACTTACCAGCCCCGATTCCATACCGTGTTCCAGATCTCTCTTGAGGTGTGCATTCACATCAGACCTTCTGTCTCTTTGTCTTCTGCGGGGAGGCCTTCCTGAAGTCCTCTGACCAGCTCTTGTCTGGACTGGCTGCTGTCGTTCTGAGATCGCTCTTCACTAATGTTCTGGGAATTCCCATTATTGTTCTATTGTGTCGAGGCCTGTTTCCTGGATTTCATATTTTCTTCCTTCTTGATTCATTCCTTTGTGTTATGGAGCACACTCTCCCATACTTCCCTAAAAACAGGGTGTGGGAGGTTAATTTTTCATGTGTCTGAATATGTCTTCATTCCGTGCATGTTAGTAGTTTGTCTGGATAGATAAGTTCAGTGTGGAGATAATCTTTCAGAATTTGGGAGGCGTTGCACCACTGTCTTTTCGTGCCCTGTGTTGCTACTGAGGAGTTCTAAGTTATTCCATTACTTCTCATTTGTATGTGACCTTTCTCTCTCTCAATCTCTGTCCCTCTCTCCCCCCTCCCCCTCCTTGCAGAATCTTCTTTTTCTAACTAACGTTATGAGGTTTCATGATGATTGACTTGGGGGGTGTCATGCCCTTCAATTCTGGGAAGTTCCCCTGAGTTACTTCATTGGTGATTTCCTCCACTTCATTTTCTCTGTTCCTTCTCTTTGGAACTCTTTACTGTTTGGATGGAACAGATAATTGTTGGTCTCTACTGGTCCTCCAGTTTTCTTATCTCTCCTCTTATTTTTTCAGCTCTGACTTTTGCTTTCTTTTCCAAAAAGTTTCCCCAACTTATCTTTCCAGCCTTTTGCTGAGTTATTCACTCACACTACCATATCTTTAATTTCCAAAGCTCTTTTTTTGTTTTTGGACTACTTGTTCTTTTTATTAGTATCCTGTTCTTGCTTTATGGGTGCAATGTCTTCTATGTCTCTTTTATGGACAATAATGATCATTTTGCTTTTAAGTTTTCTCCTCCCCTCATAATCTTTTTCTTCTAAATCTCTTTTCTTTGGTGTGTTTCCTATTAAAGGTGTTCTCACAGGCCTAGGAATCCTGGGTTTTTTGTGTGTGTGTTTAGGGGAGGGGAGTGAAAGGGGGTTGGAGGCTGCCTATGGGCAGAGTCCTAATGAAAGGGAACTTCTCTGTAGGGCTACTGTGGGGGCGCTCAAGCGAGTTGCTTTAGGTCTTTCCCCTAGAGCTGGTCAGAATTCCCAGAGGAGATCTGCCTGTGTCTTGCCTTTAGGGTCATGTCCTGGCTGCCAGAATTCTGGGGCTGACCTGGGGAAGATAACTTGGGATTTGAACATTCACAAACACTCCCGTCGCTGTGAGGCACCCCAGGCTGCTGCGGGCTGCCTTTGCTGCTGTTTCTTTTTAACAAACTACCCTGAAACTTTGTAACTTGGAGCCACCATTTAATTTTGCTTATAAGATTGAGGGTCAGGAATTTGGTAGCTTGGCTGGGGGGGGGGGGTGTATCTCTGATTACATGGCCTTGGCTGGTGCAGCTGGGATGGGTGGTCCACTTCCAGGCTGTCTTCTCATTCCCGAGGCGTGGCCTCTCTCAATTTCTCTTTCTCTTTCTCCATGGTATCTCACTCTTTGGGGTCTCTCTGCATGGCTTGGGCTTCTCACAGCGTGGTCGTCTGAGGTGGTCATACCTTTTACATGGCTGCTGACTTCCAGTAGGCAAGGAGCAAAAGCTGTCAGGGCAGCTATGACCAGAGCTGGCACAGTGTCACTTCCAGCATATTCTATTCATCAGTAAAGTCACACCCATCCTCCCGCCCTCTGCCTGGATTCAAAGATGTGGAGAATTAGACTCTTCTTCATGATGACAGAGGAAGGTCACATTGCATACAAGCATGTGGGTTGGGAGATTTGCCATCTTTGGAAATTTTAATCTGCCACACTGCCCAGATTAAAGTTGATTTAAATAAAATTCTAGTGAGTGTGATTTTCGCCAGTAGAAATATTTATCAATTGTTTCTTCTTTGTAGCTCTTCTCCATAACTTCCAACGTGCGGAAAATCCAAATTAAAAATCCCTGCCTTTCGGAATAAGCTTATATCGTAGATTAAACATTTGCTCTGATTCTTCAAAGTAGTCTTCTTTCTTTTTTTGTGTACTCAATCTTTTCCTGAATTCTGGGATTTTTATTTTGTTTTGATTTGCTTTTTCTTTCGAAAGGAGATCTATATTTACCTGGCTTGGAAATTTGAGATCATTTTGTCAGCGATCATGGTGGTTCCTGTTCTCTGAGTCCCAGAGGGAAAATTTTAAGTTTTTATTTCTTTGGTAACTGATGGGGGCCTTCCCCAGATCCCTCCGGGCGGCCAGCACTTCTGTGTGTGAGGCGCTGGTGTAATTGCCAAACCGCCCTAAGTTCCACCCACCGACTGTGGCACAGTCCCATTCTCTTGTAGTTCACGTGTGAGAATTTCCCAGGTCTTTGGGGGAAATTTCACTCACTTACTCCCAACATGGCCTTTCTTTGTCAGTGCTGTGTAGTTCTTGTGAATACTTGACCCCTCTGTTTTCACCTCCACCAAGTCACGCCTACCTCCTCAAAGTTTCTAGTGAATCAATACCATTCTTCCTCGTTTTACATGAATGTTAAAGGCTTTTCTCCCTCTCGGGATGACTCTGTGATTCTTTCAGTGGGATTGGGGAAGGGAGGGGCATTAAACGTGTCAGCTCCAATTGCCATCTGTAAGTCTCATTGGTCCCTCTGGCCTTGGTTTTTGTCAACCAGGTTTACTGAGACACGCTCCAAAGATTTGCTTCTGCCTGAGAGAGTGACTGTTTCTTTTCTCTGGCTCATAAGAGGGGCAAACACGATAGCAGTGGTTCTCAATCCTGGCCGCACGTTAGGATCACCTGGGGGACTTTGACAAAATGCGGATGTCCAGGCTGCACCACCGGATGCCATGATTTGTGTGACCTGGGATGGGGCCAGTCATCAGCTTTTGTCAAAGCTCCCCAGGTGGTTCTGATACTCAGGGGGCTGAAAACCAATGGATCTTAGACTACTGGGTGCCTGTCGTAAGCCCGTGAGGCCCTTTGGAATGGGGAGAAGGAGGAAAAGGAAACGGTAGGAGTAGAAGGGGAATCATCATAGGGTTTTAGTGCCTGTGAGTGTCCGCATAACCTTACATTACCTCTTTGAGGCCCCATTTCCCGCTCTAGTAGCAATAAGGATACCTACCTCATGGTATTGATGCAAGATGACCCTGCACGTCTGTGAAAGCAAACGTTTGTTACTTAAAAAAAAAAAAAGGGAGAAAATGTAGTGCTAGAAAAGGAAGAGAAGTGACATGAAAGAAAAGAAAAATTCATAAGCTTGAGAACAATAGATGGTATCCCTTCCACTAGTGGTTGGACTTTGGCATGAATTGAAATCACTTCTTTTTTAATGGTGAGTTAGCTGCAGGGGACATTCCAGGAAAGGAGTCAAAAGGTGCCTCCATTTGGACTCCACATCTTTGAATGCTTCCTTAGCTCTCTCAGCCGTCATAGTTCCGGTGATGAGCTCACAGATTTCACCCTCATTTTTTTTTTTTTGAAGATTTTATTTATTTATTTGACAGAGATAGAGACAGCCAGTGAGAGAGGGAACACAAGCAGGGGGAGTGGGAGAGGAAGAAGCAGGCTCATAGTGGAGGAGCCTGATGTGGGGCTCGATCCTATAACGCCGGGATCACGCCCTGAGCCGAAGGCAGACGCTTAACCGCTGTGCCACCCAGGTGCCCCAGATTTCACCCTCATTAAATGTTATCCATATTTCCTGCCTGTCCTCCCAGAAGACCCCCTGCAATGTAAAGTCAGGATTAATGGGCAGGGGGAGTAGGTACTGAAGGAGACTTATAATCTTTTCTCTAATGCTTGTGCAAAGACCTCATGTCTTACTAGGGGCAAAAGAAGTCCTGGTCATGAAGACCCATTAACCTCTCTGCCTTCTTAAGTTGATTCCACAAGTAACGCCTTCATAAATGTAATTAATCTGTACTCAGTACTATAGATTTTGTGAGAAATACGAGGATCTCGCTTCTTTCCCTTCCCCTTTATAGGGAGTTGAATTATGTATCCTCCTCAAAAGCCACATCCACATCATAACCTTTGTGGGGTGTTTTCTCCGACACCAGCCAATTCTGAAATTCTTCAACACCGGAACTGATCGTCCAACAATTCCGGTACATTCTGACATGATTACCCAGGGTTAGTGAGGACCCCACAGGTTAAGGGCTCAGTCCCACTAGACTGTCTCACTTTGGATGCCAGTCATGAGTCTCAGGCCACCCAGATTTCTGACTGACCAGATATAAGTTGAAGGTATTCACGACCCCCTCCTCAGGTTTGACAATCTGCTAGAAGGGCTCACAGAACTCAGGAAAACAGGTTACCTATGTTTATTGGTTTATTAGAAAGGATAAAATTCAGGAATAGCCAGATGAAAGAGATGTGCAGGGCAGTATGGGGCAGGGGCATAGAGCTTCCACACTCACCCTGGCAGGATTCAGAACACAGAACTCTCTGAATCACCTAGTTCAAGGGTTTTTATAGAGCTCAATCTCCAGCCTTCCTACCCACCCCTTCCCAGAGATTGGTGGGTGAGGCCGAAAGTTCCAACCCTCTAATTACTTGGTCTTTCTGATGACCAGCCCTATCCTGAGGGTATCAAGAGGCCCTAAGTCACCTCGTTAGCATAAACTCCAGGGTCATTGAAAGGGGCACATTATGAATAACAAAAGACACTCCTACCGCTCAAGAAATCCCAAGGGTTTTAACAGCCCTGTGTCAGGAACCTGGGGCAAAGACCAAATATATTTTCATATTATACCACACCCATGATACCTGGGCCTATGATTCTATTTGGAAATAGGCTTCTGGAGATGCAATTAAGTTAAAGATCTTGAGATGAGATTATTTTAGATTTAGGGGAGGTTCTAAGTCCAGTGATTGGTATCTGTTTGAGAGGACCAGGATGGACAGAGACACACAGAGGAGAAGGCCGTGAGAAGGCAGAGGCCGGATAGGAGTTATGCTACCATGAGAACAGAAGTGCCTGGAGCCACCAGGCCCCAGGTTAGGAGAGGCAAGGAGAGATTCAGAGCTTTTGGAGGGAGCACTGGCTGCTGACACCTTGATTTTTGACTTCTGGTCTCCAGAACTGTGCGAGAATGAATTTGGGTTGTTTTGAACCATCAAGGTTGTGGTAATTTGTTATGGCAGCCCCAGGAAATGTTACACCCTTCCCCGTACCCTCTTCCTTCTTCTCCTTCTTCCTCCTTTAGCTTAATTATAATGTTTAAGAAATTATTCTTGTTCTCAGAGAGGTTTAATTACACGAGAGCAAAGTACACATGCTACTCACGTTAAGTGACCAAACAGGACCATAAGATGGGGGTGCCAGAAGCCGCCAGGTGGCTGAGTGCTAAGTGTGGAGCGCATGTAGTAAGTACAGGGAGGTCGGGGACTCCTTCGTGGTGAGACTCCGTGTTTCTCTTGATCAAGCATTCCTTGATCCTGAGAACTGGCTTTCCCTCTTCACGCTTTAGAAGATGCCTCTTATTTAGCAATATCACTTGGATGTCTCACACCCTCCTGCTAGACTCTTCTAGGTCAAAGATTTTTCTAGATCATGCTTCCAGCGAATTTTGTACTTGCCTGCCTCTTAAGGGATTTTTAGAATATATGCGACTTAAAGATGGCAGACCAAAACCACTGGGTTGTTTGATCTCTTCATGAGAGATCGCGAGACAGTCAAGATCCACACTGATGAAATGTTTTTTCATGTCTGGAAAAAATGGGTACTTTGAACTTTGAATTAATTATTGTTTTCTCTCTCTTGTTTCTAAATTAAAATCAATCACTACTGCATGATGTCACAAAAAAATGGCCAAGTAGGAAGCTCTAGGAATCTGTCCCTTCACCGAAACAATGATTGAATTGGCAGGAACTGTCAGCCCATTCATGGACCAAAACAGCCTCTGAAGGGATGTAAACAGTCAGGAACTTTTTTTTTTTTTTCTTCCCTTCACACCTTTTGCAAGGTGGGCATTTAAGGAAATCTTTGTCAGGTTACTGGCTAATTACAGATATAACAGAACAGAAACATCAGGGACCACACAAAAGAAGAAATACACATATTTCTTGCAAAATAGTTTGCAAAAATAGTTTGCAAAAATAGTTTGGAAAAGTAACAAACAGTTGACTTTAGCTTTCAACAAGAAAGATTCCAGAGGTGGAAGAGAGCTAAATCTCTGGAGTTACCATACCTTAATATTCAGTGTCCAGTACTCAACAACAACATACAAAATCTACCAAAACAAACAAACAAACAAACAAACAAACAAAACTTAAAGAAACCCCAGGAAAATATGGCCCATTCACAGGGGAAAACAACTTTGATAGAAATCATCTCTGAGGAATCCCAGCCATTGGAATGATTGGTCAAAGATGTTAAATCTGCTGTCTTAAATATGTTCAGTGAGAACGAAAAGAAATCGGGAACGCAATGTATGAACAAAATGAGAATACCAACAAAGAGATAGAAATTATAAAAAGGAACCACACAGAAATTTTGGAGGCGAATATTATGATAACCGAAATGAAAAACTCACTAGTGAGGTTAAACAAGATTTGAGCTGGCAAAAGAAAGCGTCAATGAACTTGTAGGTAAGACCCTAAACTCATCCAGTGTGAGGACCAGAAGGAAAAGAAAATGAAGGATAGTTAACTGAGCCTGAGGGATATGTGCAATATCATGAAACATACTAACACACACATTTCAGGAAGGAGTCCTAGGAGAAGAAAGAAAAGGGAAGAAAACAGTTCCGATCAATAATGGCCGAAAATTTCCCAAATCTAAAATAAATACATGAACATACATGTCTAAGAAGCTCAATGAACTCCATGAAGGATGAACTCAGACACATTACAGTCAAACTATCAAAACATGAAGATGAAGAGAGAATCTTGAATCTTCAAAGACAAGGGACTTACCCTTCTAAAGGGATCCACGATAAGATTAACAACTTATTTCTCTTCAAAAATCATGGAGGCCAGAAGCAGTGGGATGACATATTTAAAGTCCTGAAAGAAAGAAAGCAGCCAACCAAGACTCCTGCATCTGGCAAAACTATCTTTCAAGAATGAAGGAGATATTAAGACATTTCCAGATAAACAAAAGCCGAAGGAGTTTAGTACTAGTAAATCTGCTGTATGGTAAATGTTAAAGGGAGTCTTTCAGGCTGAAATGAGAGGACAGTAGACTTTAAATCAAAGCCATAAGAAAGAAAACCCCACAAAGAACACAGGTAAAGGTAACTACATAGAGAAGTATAAAATCCAGTATCATTGCACTTTGTTATGGTTTGTAACTTTTCTCTTTTTTCTATGTGATTTAAGAGGCAAATGCATAAAACAATGATTATAGGTCTACGTTAGTGGGCATACAATGGATAGAGGTGCAGGCTGTGACAATAACAGCGTAAAGGGGGAGAGATGGAGATATTCAGAGCACAATGTTTGTTTATTTTTGAAACCCAGTTGGTATTACTCAAACTAGGCTGTTAAAAGTTTAAGCTGTTAATTGTAATCCCCAAGATAACGACTAATAACTTAAAAAATGCAGGAAAGGCAAGAAGAGGGGATTTAAAAAGGCATACTACAAAATCGAACAGTACCAAAACATTTTTTTCAGTGTACCTTGTAATGGTTTTTCCACATAGGTTCTCACAACCCAGCCTGTGTGAGGGGAGTCAGTAACGCACTCTACTCGGGCAGCCTGGAACCGTTAGCTGTTAGAGAGTGCGTTGAACCAGATTTACAAGGCCAAGTGAAGACCTTGGGTTAAAGAAAGAGCACAGGAGAATGGAGAACATGCAGGACTAGAAGACAGGAGAGGTAGGTTCTAGCTGCTTGCACTCTTTGCTGCTGACAAGCCGTGTGACGATGGACAACTCTTAGTTTTCTTTTTCCCTAAGGAGAGGATGTTGGACTAGATAATCTCAAAGGTCTTTCCAGTTGGCTGATGGCACCAGGGTTTGCGTGGTAGGGCATGCCCTCTGAACTGAAGAGCATGAGTGATGGAGACGTTTTCTACTCATTCCCAGTGCAGACGTGCATTCTCTGAGGCTAATTTTATTTTTGAATTTTTTATTTTTTAAAAAAGATTTTATTTATTTGACAGAGAGAGAGAGAGAGCACAAGCAAACAGAGTGGCAGGCAGAGGGAGAGGGAGAAGCAGGCTCCCCTGATGAGCTGGGAGCCCGACATGGGGCTCCATCCCAGGGCTCTAGGATCATGACCGGAGCCGAAGGCACACGCTTAACTGACTGAGCCACCCCGGTGCCCCTGAGGCTAATTTTGAAAGGGGTGAAAGTGTCATATGGCTGGAAGGGACCTTGCAAAAGCACTTAGTGCAAGAGGCACGACATCCACCACAATACTGATATCTTCTGTCTGTGTTGTGTTTCTGAGTTACCTCCAGGAGCAGCAGCCTGCCATA
>NW_024427107.1:12736811-12846081 GCF_017311325.1 Ursus maritimus
TTTTTTTGGTGGTTAAACAATTTTATTCTCTGGAGAACGCTGGGAGCAGAGGCTGGAAGCCAGCTAGGGCTGCAAGGCAAGGCGGGCCCTCACTCCTGGCTTTGGCAGGTGGGTGTAGATGCTGCCGCTGGCCAGGGCGAGGGGGAGGCCACCAGGCAGGGCAGAGCAGTAAGCGGAGCTGCCCCGGCAGGCACCTAGCCAGGATCTCCTGGGCATGAGTCACAGTGTGACCAATATCACTCTGAGTCTGTGAGTCAGGTAAGGCAGACATTCAGTTCAAGTAAAGGAATATGTATTGACGGTCCTCTGTGTGCCAGGAAATGTGTTCAAACGCGCACACGGAAGAAGGGCCCTGCCTTTAAGGAGCCCACGTAGTCTATCTGCCCCAGGTGAGGAGACTGCTGCTTAGTGAGGCTGGGTTTTGTGAATGACATCACATGAGAAGAGGCGTAGCTGGGGCAGGAAGCCAGGTCTGATTTCTAGCCCAGAGAACGGGCGTGAGGCTACAGCTGGATCAGCTCATCCACCATTTTCATGGCTCCGGAAGGGCGGCTATAGAACTTCTCTTGCAAATAAACACAGGTTGGGCACACCTGCCAGTGGGGAGTTAGCTCTAATCGGTAGCCTGAGTATCTCATGTTGAAGTTAACACTTATTTCCTCTTGTTCTATTTAATTGAAAAACACACGGTCCCTGCCCTTTTTCACTTCTGGTCGGTGACAGAAGTTCCTCATTCAACACTTTGCACAACACATAAATACGGCACCCTTGGGGCAGGAGGAGAGGCAGACGAGGGGCAAGCAGAGCGACTCACCCGAGCTCTCTGGGACAGTCAGGGCGCAAGAGCCAAGCATGTTCCAGTGGCAAGGTTTGCAAAGCTTGCACTTTCTGCATCTGGACGTGAAGGCCCCATTTCTCTCCTAGGCCTTGGTGAAAACTTCATTTTTCAAAGGCCTTGCTTTCTCCTTAACCATCATATTAACTTTTATCTGATTATTTTAATGGGCTTGGGAATGGACATCTATTTTAACTTGGTGCCAATTCTGTCACATCTCTGAAATCATTTTACGTCCCTTCCTGAAGGCCAGAATTGTACAGCCAGTAAAAAATTAAGTAAGTATGGAGACCAGTGGGCTGAATGGTGGCCCCCAGAAGATCAGGCTCTGACCCCTGGAATCTGTAAATGTTACCTTATTTGGAAAAAAATAAATGGGCTTTGAAGATGTGACTAAGTTAAGAACCTTGAGATGGGGAAATGACCCTGCATTATCTGGTTGGGCCCCTAATGCTGTCAACAGTGTCCTTGTAAGAGAGAGGCAGCGGGAGCTCACACACACAGAAGAGAAGGTGATGTGGAGACAGGGGCAGAGATCGGAAGGATGTGGCCAGAAGCGAAAGAATGCTGGCAGCCACCAGAAGCCGGAAGAGGCAAGGGATGGACCCCCTTCTAGAGCCTCCAGAGGGAGAACGTCCTGACGACATCTTGATTTCTGCCCAGTCAGACTGAGGTTGAACTTCTGCCTCCAGAACCATGCGAGAATATAGATGTCTGTTGCCTGAAGCCACCAAGGTCGTGTTACAGCAGCCATAACTCATATGGGGACAAAAACATTCTGGCCTCTATTGTTGGAGCAGTCTGGCAAAGCCTATGGCTCCTTTCTCAGCAAAATGGTTTCAGATGATACCATAAAATACGTAAGACCACGCAGAAAGGCAAATATATTGAACTACAGTTGTTAGAACATAAGAAAACAACTCCATCTGGCCTTGAGTCTGCTAATCAAAATGACACATTTCAGGTACAGGCAAGTTAGAGCTCATTTTATTTATTTTTAAAGATTTTATTTATTTATTTGACACAGAGAGAGAGAGAGAGAGCATGTGAGCACTAGCGGGGGAGCAGCCTAGAGGGAGAAGCAGGCTCCCCACTGAGCAGGAGTCCGATGTGGGACTCGATCCCAGGACCCTGAGATCATGGCCTGAGCCAAAGGCAGACGCTTAACCGACTGAGCCACCCAGGAGCCCTGGAGCTAAAGCTGATTTTATTTTTAAGAAACATTAATGTGAAGGCCACTGTTGTAGGGCCGGCTGGAGTCACACACTGTGTTGTGCTGTGGTCTGCCGTAAAGAAGGTTGAGAACAGGCGGGATCTCCTGTGGGGTCTAATACCTGCTATTGTTTTGAAGTGGTGATCAAAGTCAAGTGTTCCAAGATACGGGCAGTAACTGCGGGGGCATCATGGAAATAGCTGGTGTTCTCTGAGACCGAGCGTCAGGAATCGCCAGTGCTCTGTGGTTTGCTGCCTACATCCCCCTGTCGAAGTAGATACCAAATGTCAGATGGTGAACGTCGGGCGCAGGACGCCTGGCTCAGAGAAAGAAGAAGCAGGATCGCCCGCTTGAGTGGCCGCCGTGTGGAGTCAGGGCTGCAGGGAGGCCGAGGAGGGCCAGGCAGGCGCTTGGCCTGGCCTGCGTGGGAGCTGGGGCCCCCCAGGAGGCCCCCTGACAGGCAGCAGCTCACAGGAGCTGCTTGGGGATCAAGCAGGCACGACAAATTGGACAGGGTGCCAGGTGGACTATGAAATATGACGGATTAACAGCCGAGGCTGGTGGTATGACCTGCCTTCAGACACTTCATTTAGAAGTTATCATATTGCTGGATGCTTCCTATAATTTGCGATGATGCTGATTGTGATAAATCGTGAGTTTCTGGCAAACTCCCCCAGCCCGCTCCAGTGGCTGAGCAGAGAAAATGTGTGATTCTGTGGGAACATTCATGCCACGAACGAGAGCCGGGAGCTGCCTGTAAACAGAATGCTCAGGCCGTGAACAAAGTAATTAAATCAAGCTAATTAAATCACAATAAAAATAATTTTAATTTAATTAATTTCTCTGCACTGATTGAACATTATGTTGCAACCATGAGGCTTCCTGAGCACTAATAGAATTTAGGGGCTGGGACACTGAAGTTGTGGTCACTGGTGTGGTACGTGGGTTATTGTTAAGGGAATGAAATTAAATACGTTGAATGAGATGCTGAAATGTTGACTGAGCCACAAATAGAAAATGGTTTTGGAATTAAGATAATGAGGTCTTTTCCTTTCCCAGTTAGGCTTCTGTATTAACTGGGGCAATAAATGTCAAATTTGGTCATAATTTAAAAGGTCTAGATAATGTAGATGGTGCACAATTGCTTCATTGTGTGGGGAGTTGGTGGGAAACCTTAGGCCAATATCCCAGTAGTGAGCAGAATTACTGGGGATACTTACCTGTTGTCAGTCCTACCCCAAAGTCTGCAGTACCTGATAAAGACCCTAGAAGCTCTAGAACTGGAATCTTGTGAGGTCCTCAGTCAAGGAGTTAAACAAGTGGCAGTGGGTTTTTAATAGCAGCATGACAGACCTAGGTGAGGGATATAGAAGGACTTTTTATCTGGGACAGTTACTAACCAATAACCATTTACTTCTCCTTCTTCTTCTCCTTTTTTGTTTTTTAAACAGTTACTTTTTTTTTTTTAAGAGGAGGGGACGTGGGGGAGGAGAGGGCAGAGAGGGAGGGAGAGCGAGACTCTTAAGCAGCCTCCACGCCCAGGGCTGAGCCTGACGTGTGGCTCGATCTCACGACCCTGAGATCATAACCTGAGCCGAAACCAAGAGTTGGATGCTTCACTGACTGAGCGACCCAGGCACCCCTTAACCAGTTACTTCTTAAAAATGTGACCATGCCTCCCCCTGTGCCCATCCCTTATCCCCAGAGAGCCTTACACGAGCCGGTGCTCAAATATTTATTATTAAATTGAATTACTGAGTTCTCAGGGAATTTCTTCCCTTAGCCCTTGGAAATGAGGACGAATGCTCTTCTTGCAGTGCTGTTTAGAACTGTTCCGTTTCTAAGCAGGAGGATACTCACACGAGACGACCTCTCAAGGTCACCTCCCCGAGACTAATTTTGTCATGTAAGCAACACTGGAATTCTGAGTGTGTTAGCAGCCGCTCACGTAATTACCAACTGTGATTTTACAGGAGCCTGTGCTTTGGATCCCAATATTATTTATCATGCACGTTATTTTAATTAATATTTTGTGTGTGTGCCAACATTTGAACCAGACCTCATTATGACTAGTCGGGGCACTGCTTTGTTTGTTGAGTGCGATTGTTTTCCGGGATGCAGCTGGTTTCCTTCCCCGGCAGCCAGGCAGGGCGAAGAGACCCAGGGGCCAGGGTTTGCGAAAGGCTCTGCTGCCGCAAATACGTGCGGTGATCCTCGGTCCTAGATGGCTCACCAGCCAGGAGCTGTTCCTCCATCCAAAGGAGGGGGGATGCGGGGAGGCCCCTCGGGAGGGCTCTACACACTGCACAAGGTTCCCCAGAGAGAGGGAAGCAGGAACAGTGTGCGTGGTGTCTGAGTGCTGCACACCAGCCCTAGGAACAAGGGGTGTCCGTGTGCCTTTGAAGAGTGAATTGGCACCTTTTCTGTTGTCTGTTGTTTCATAATTGTGCAAACAGTGTGAAATCCAGGCTAGCACAATGCCCATGAGCTCCAGCTGGTCGCTGCGCTCAGCGCGCACAATAACCACAGACCCCCTGTTCCCCCCACCGTGCTCTGTGAGAGGGACGTGTGGGCAGGTGCTCTTCTTCCTGGCAGAGCTGCCCCCGAGGTTAGAACAAGACATTTTCCAGGAGGAGACTTTTGTTGCTCTGGAAAGAACTTCTAGCTTAACCTGCATGCCAGCTATTTCTTTCCCAGCTCCTTGACGTCAGCTGCACCTGTGTTCTGATCCCCCACCCCACCCCGAAACACTTCCTGGGTGCCTCCCTTCCTTGCAGGTGCAGACATCTATCCTCAGTGGCATGAACACATAGAATCCTCATGTCTCTAGAGCATCTTGCCCTTCCTGGCACCTCCTTTTAGAAAGATGCTACGCACGCCCCCCCCAAAATGAGGCTTCACATCTCAGTATTTGCTAATGAGAATTAAAACCCTAAAACTGGTTTTAACCCCTTTCCCTTACTCTCAGACTCCTAAGCCTAGTTCTACTCATATCATTCTTTATTATACTTCAAATCATATTATCTAACCTTCAGTCAAGGGCAGATGTGTTTCCAGACCTGTGCCAAGCACCTTACCTGCCTCGTGGCATTTCGTTGTCACCGAAACTCTACGAGGCAGGTGCTATTCTCCTTTCTTTGTTGTGGATGACGGAATGGTGGCTCTCACACATGAGCTTACCCCATGTCACAGCTTGTAAGTGGCCAAGCTGCTACTAAAATCAATGTCCTGGGATGCCTGGGTGGCTCAGTCAGTTAAGCATCTGCCTTCAGCTCGGGTCATGATCTCTGGGGTCTGAGATCAAGTCCCCTGCTGAGCAGGGAGCCTGCTTCTTCCTCTCCCTCTACCCCTTCCCCCCCTGCTCGTGCTCTCTCTCTCAAATAAATAAATAAAATCTTAAAAAAAAAATCAAGGTCCTTCTCTTTCTGCAATCCCTCCTCCTGACCATTGTACTCCCCCCAAAACGAATCAACCATTGAGATCTCTTTTGTAAATGTTCTGCCCTCTCTTTCCTGACTCGGGGCTATCCAGGAGCACACGTATTGCTGGTCTGAGCCCAAGCTCCGAAATCTTCTTCCTAATCCTCTTTGCCAGCCTGGAAAGCCATTTTACAGAAGGGAGATTTTGGACCAGCTAAGAATGTTAGGACAATTTTTTTTTTCTCTGATAAAGTAAATTAACTACACACTGTGCGTCTCTATCAGTCCAAGGATTCTGTCACAGGAGGAAATCTCTTTAAAGGGTTTGAGTCGGACGTCTTGAACGCTGGCCTTTCAAGCAGCTCTGAGGTTCAGGTCCTGTGCCCGCAGGTGGTGCTCAGCTTTGTGGGGACCCCGCTTGTCAGCTCTCAAGGCGGTGCCAGCCACAGCCGTGGGCCCCCTGGCACAGCTCAACGTACCTGACTGCAGAATTTCCCCTTGATCCCCTTCTCTCTTCTCCTCTGCTTATGCTCCGTGTTTCTCTTTTTCTCTCCAAATGGACTTTTCCAGTTCTCCTCTCCATTCCTCTGTCTGCCCTTCCCTTGCCTGTCATCTCGACTGGGCACTGGGCTCCCCACAACATTGTTCGGGTGGCCTGTGCCTGTTTCATCATTCTAGGCTGAAAACTAATAATAACAGAAAATGCAAGAAGAGAAAATATTTACTAGTTCTGACACGGCTTGCATTAATGAAATTATGTTTGGGGGCATTTCGATTGAACTGGTGTAATTGCAGGTTGCAAAGTCTAATAGTCGCTCATGCGGGGATATCATTTTGTGTTATTTTGCTTTCAGGTTTTTGTTAATCCAGTGGGTTTGGTGGAATCAGAGGGCTGCTATGAAGAAAAAAATTAAAAAAAGCCTGAGCAACCTGCTGGCGGGAGAACAGCCTTGTCAAACTAGCAGGTAGCTGCACGTTTAGCCTTTATCCCGCATACAATGAGGGCAATCACCGGGGCCTGTAGAAAGAGTATTGAACTGTCCACACAGGACATTTTTGTTGAAAGTAGTTCTTTTGATTTCATCTTCCCAGCCTAATGTAATAAAAACAGACATTATGGAACACATTCATCTCAGTTTGATAGGGACCATCATGAATACCCAGCAACGCGGGCAGTCAGAAAGGTTATCCAACTGCCGGAAGTGACTTGGAAGATGATTGGTGGTCCAAAGGTTGTGAGCACCTCACCCTAGATGGGGGGGCGGGGTGGCCAGCCGTCCTGGGAGCAGACCAACGTGTGGATGGAGTAGAAGCATGCTGTTGCTACTGGGAGAATATTTAACTTCTCAGACGTTGTCACTTGTAGCCACGAGCCCGTTTTCTCCAATTAGCCAAACCTTGTGGGGTTATCTCAAAGGAAGAAGAAAGGAAAACAGAGGAAAGAAGTCTTGAACTTATTTTGGCTGATCAGATGGCCATTTCTATGGAAACAGAAACAGAGGCAGGAACCAGCCATGGTCAGAGGCCTGGTTCCTGTCAGCTGCTCTCCCTTTCCACAGTTCCGAATTCCATTCTCTGATTCTGGGACTTGATGACCTCAGTGGGGACCAGCTACAAAGAAAAAAGCTTCATATAACTTGAGAATTCAGAAGTTTTCCTCCAAACAAAAAGCTCACAGAAGTTAGGCCGACTGGCATTTGGGAGGATTCAAACTTACTACACTTTCTACTTTCTTTAACTACTTGCTGCATTCCGGGTTTGCTGTAACATGGTAAATGTCACTCCCAATATGTGTGCGGTTGCCCGGGTGCTATTTTCCGCGCACTCGCTAACGTGCGTGGAAAGGAATTGCTTCTTCTCCACCAATTATACTCTGCCATGAGTTTATAGGTAACCTTTTGCTGGGTTTTAGACCAAAAACAGGTGAGTAATTGCAGAATGAATATGAAACATAGTATATAAATATAATTCCTGAAACTGAATAAAAGCCCGATATTTCTTTCAGGTTCGAAAGGCTTACGCCTTATTGTTCTAATAATTACTGTTGGAATCATTGTATTTTATACCGTGTTCATTTGCTCACACATTCATTCAGCAAATGCCATTAAGCACCTACTGTGTGCTGAAATTCAGGTGTTGGATTCTGGGAGTTCAGAGACAAAAGACAAAGTCCCTGCTCTCAGGCAAATTATAGGCTAAAAGACGACGTAGATGGTTCCAATACAGTGTAAGAAGCACCTTGATAGGGAGACACCCGGGATACAGTAGGACCCGAGGGGGGAGCCATAGCAGCTGTGTGCGTGTGTGTGTATGTGTGTGTGTGTGTGCCCGTATGCATAAGCATGCGTGTGTGTGTACACACAGGCTACATGCTCATGGGTGTTTTGAAGAGCATAGTTTAAAAATAGGCTTCCTGGTGGAGATGATGTCTAAAATAAATGTTGGAAGATAAACAGTAGTTAGACAATGACAGGGAAAGAAGTTACATTCTCGATAAGAGGAATGACAAGAGTAAATGGCATTCCAAAAATGATAAGTTACTTTGTTAATGAGAGCCGTGGTTACTTGGGGTCCAGGTGATGGATGAGTCTGGAGAAACTGGCAGTGCTCTTGTGTTTCATGCCAATGGGTTTATTTGTTGAAGGAAGGAGGGAAGGAGAGGAGGAAGAAGTGGCAACAGGGAGAATTGAGAACCAAGAAAGGACCTGAGATTTCTTTTCTCCTTGTGTCTGGTGATTTTCGTAAGTATGTGATGTCTTTTGCTATTTATTGTCTGAACTCAGTTTAATCATTTATGAAAGAAGAGCTATTCCTCTTTCCTAGGGAAGCTGTAAGGGTTGCATGAGATGGTGCTGTAAGATGCGTAACACAGCCCTTGGCACATTACAAATGATCAGTAAACGGCCGTCGTTATTCTTATGTGGATGAGCGTGGAGGGTGGACTGCAAGGGCGAGACCTGGGGCAGTACCATGGCTGGAATGATTTGCCAGTGAGAGCTGATGCTGGTCTGAGACAGGGTGGAGAGATAGCAACTGATGGGACAGATATGGGGGAGGCAGAATGCGCAGGGCCGGTGAGGGATGATGTGCAGGGGTGAGGGAGAAGAGATCAAGAACAACTTCTAGGTTTCTGGCTGGGTGTTTGGTGGGCCTTCCACTGAGATGGACACAGAGGAAGCCGAAAGCCGTGTCTACAAAGTGCAAGACCATGCAACACCCAAACCCAAAGCAGTCCTTGGTCTGTATAACTTGTTTTCAAAACTGGACTCAAATTGGGAGCATGTGAAGCCATGGGGGGCATGGGTGGGTGGGATGCAGAGCCATCTTGGTGAGGTGGGGGTTCAGAGCAATTCCTGCCAGATGAACCTTTCTCAGTGCCATGTGACCACCTGTACCTCCTCCTCCTCATGTGACCTGCTTCTCTCCAGTGCCTTGACCACCTGCCGTCCTACCAGCCAGACGTCTGGAACCTTGTCACATGACCGTGATGCTGGCGACCTCTGACCCTCCCCACACCAGACCCGGTGTCATGACGTCTAAACCTGCTGCTGGGAGAAAAACAAGCATTATGAATCCTGTTTCTTTGTGTTCTGACCAAAGTAATAAAATATATTCCCAATACGAATACTGCAATTTAAATTTATTATCTTTGTGCTTTACAGTATCCATGGCAGTAAAATCCAATCCCAAGAGTATCATTACAATTTCCAACTACTTAAGGAATTATTTTTGTTTATGCTTTAAAGCCACAGCAATAAAATTTAAGACCAACAATAATACTACAACTTTGTATGCCCTTAAAACTTGCCATAAATGATAATTGTGAGGAGAACGTCAGTAAACATGTAAATGTTTTTCCAGGAGAAAGCAGCCTTTTTGGTTTGTCTCATGGTCAGGCCCAGCCTCTTCATGGAGCATGGAGAAGCATGCTCTTTTCCAAGTAGTCAACAAGTCCTGGGGGTCCTGTCTCCTAAGCGTCCGTTGAATGGGCCCATTCCCCTCTGTCCATGCAGCCCCCAAGGCCATGTACCATCGCGGTCATCTGGGGGCCGCCCTCCTGCCTGGGTAACCAACACAGCCTCTCACCTCCTCTCTCCTGCCCTCATTCAGTGCTCCACAGAGCAGCCAGGATGATGTTTTCAAAACACAAATCTTGCCAGCTCCCAAGAAGACATGGGGGATGGAAAACAAGTTACATGATACCACAATGAAGCAATCAGCCAAATGCAGAATGTGGGACACGATGCAGGACAAATGACCTGGTTTCTCTAACAAATCAATGGCATAAAAGAGAGAGGGAAAAGAGAGGAGGCGGCTGTGATAGAATCAAAGAGATGTAAGGACTATAAACACAATGAGCAAATATCATCTGCGGGCTTTGCGGGGCTCCCGATTGCTGAAGCCAACCGCAGAAAGACAGTTTTGAGAAAATCAGGAATGATGGCGACACTGGAGAACTACTATTAATTTTGTTGGCATGTGCTTATCTTCTTCAAGCAAAGGCTCTATTGGTAAGAGATGCAGGCTTGGGTATTTACAGAGGAAACGACATGATTTGGTTTTTATGGTTGCATTGGTTTTTAAAGGGGCCCCCTCCTTCGCCAAAGTGGACGGCTGGGGGGCATCGATGCGTCGATGGGAATCAAGGTCGCCAAAATGTTGACAATTGTTGAAGCTGGGCATGGGTACGTGGAGGCTCATTTTGTATTCTTTTTACTTTTATGCATGTTGGAGAAGTGGCCTAATTAAATGTGAAAATTTGAGAGATTGGGCCAGATGAAGGATTTGCTCTTTCCAATAGTAACAGAGTTATTCACCAAAGATACTTTTTCATCACCACTTTTTCATCACTTTTTCATACCTCAATTCGACAGATTTTTACGGAACATCTACCTCATGCAAAATTGAATAAAACACAGTTTCTGTCCCTCAGAAGCTCACCTTCTGGTAGGGGAGGAGAGACCAACATTTGTTAAAGGTAAATAATATGAATACTAATCTAAGAGCTAAATTGACCAAATGCAAAGGCGTCAAAAGCTATCTTAAAAAATTCAAGGCACAGGGGTGCCTGGGTGGCTCTTGATTTTGGCTGAGTCACCGACTCAGGGTCCTGAGATCTAGCCCTACATCGGGCTCAGTGCTGGGCGTGGAGCCTGCGTAAGATTCTCTCTCTCCCTCTTCCGTTGCCCCCCCCTTTAAAAAAAAATGTAGCATCTCAAAACTTAGGGAATGAAAACTGTGGGTGTGGGGCTCTGAATCTGTAGTGGAAAAAAAAATCAAGGCAGAAGACACTGCATGGTATGTTACTTTTTGAATATATAAGGAGAAAAATAAGAATTTCTAGTCATATTAGCTTGTATAAGCACAAAGAAGTCAGAAATGACTCATAAGAACTATGAAAACTTGACATCTGTTTAGGAGAGAGGTGAACTGGAGCCCAGGGAAGCCTTTTACTGAATGCCTTTTAATAGTTTCTGGTTATTTATTTATTTATTACTTATTTAAATTTTTTTTTTTTTTAGTTTCTGGTTTTTGAAAACATGGGAATGTACTGCATAGCCAAAAATTCAAAATAAAAAGTGAAATAAGCTTTCAGCTCCTCCCTCATAGCAGACCATGTCTCTCGTCTATTAAAAACCCTTTATCAGGTCCTATTACCCTTGCTATATAATGCACACTCCTTTTGGTGGCTTTCCAGGATGGCCTGATCTGGCCGCTGTGTCCTCTCGCCCCATGCCTGTCACTCCTCAGGCTCTGAGCTTGCCATATGGGATTCTGCAGGCTCTCAACTCAGCCAAGCTCACGCTGATGCAGGCCGCCAACAAGCTCTTTGCTCTGCCTGTTTTGGTCTCCCCCACCCCTCAAACTTGTTCTGACCAGCTCCTGCTCATTCTTCGGGTTTTGCTGTAGATGCCATTTTCCCAGCAGTCTCCCCGCCGCTCCTCAGATCCCAGATCCCTCAGATCCCAGAACCCATTCAGCAAGTTGCTTTAGGACCCTTTGCTCTTTGTTCCCCAAGAACCCCGTATGTCCCTACGGACGCATAATGTAACATGTCATATGTGTAGGTAACGGTCTGATTTTATCTTTTCCACTCATCTGTAAACTCTATGAGAGCATAAGTACATTGCATTTTCTCTTGTGTTCCATCACCTATTTCCAGGCCTCCTAGGTAGTGGGAGTGTAACACAGCATGTTTAAGTGAGGGGCCACGGTTATAGAAAGTAAAGAGAAAATCAGTTTGCATGTGTGCGCTAGAATGCAGGAGTCTTAATAGAAGTTTCATGAGAAGTGAAGGCGAAGAGAAAGACTGCTGGAAGGATCACACAGGACATGGCATAAAGCAGCAGGACAAGAAGGGACGAAGCGTGGACCTTCCTTGAGTCAGTATAATGGAGGGCGGCAAATGTATTGGAGAGAAAAAGGCTGCGGGAAAAATGGATGGAGAGAAAAGACTTAAAAGTTATTAGAGGAGAGGGAAACATGTAGGGCAGGGTCATTAGCCAGGTATCTGCCTCCGTGCTTTTGGAGGCGTGTGAACTTCTAGTAACTGCATGAAAACTTCCATGGAGATAGTTACGTGCATTTTTTTTTTTTTTTTCCCCTGAGCAAACTTTATAGTTTTTTGAGGATCCTGAAAGTCTGGGGATTTAAGACGGGCTAAAGATCTTGTCAGGCTTAGACAAACCATGAAGTAAAGAGAAGAGGAAGACATGAGGTGGTAAGAGCTGGACGGTGACATAGGGGAGAACCAGGAAGTGGATGTTGGACGCCTTTCACAGAAACAGCAGCTGCCAGTGGGAGGTGGGTGGGGAGCGGAGGTAGGGAAGGTCATGGAAGGTCACTGAAACCCGTGGTGGAGCCCCATCACCGTCACTGTCTGGATTGTGAGCACATCATTTGCTTCACTGAGCCTCATTTTCGCTGTTAGGAGAAGGAAGGGATGGGAAGCATTACAAAAATACCTTCTCGTCGATCTCATAAGGGTGTCATGAGGGGGTAGGAAAGACTCTTAACGACTGGAAAGGTGTGTGTGGGGGGGTTTCTCTCTTTAATTTGTTCTTTATGCCATTTCCATGAAATTTCGTGTGAAAATAACTACAGTCCTACCGAGCAGTGGGGAGGGGAAAGCCCTTAGCACAGCTTTGTCATTCGCTCCTCATTGACCTTCTGGGACTGTGAACAGAGATTTACAGCACCTCCCAAACCACAGACTCTTTTCCCATTTAGCTTATATATTGTCAGTTTGGAATGGCCTGTGCTTCTTTTCTGTAAGTTCCAAGCATGGAATTCGACTCCAGGAGTCTACACTCCAGAAACAGTTTTGTGCAGTGGGCAGCACTTGGGCCCTTGTACCAGCCTGGGCTCTTGTCTTGTTCTGCTTCTCGCTGGTGGGAGACCCTGGCCAATCACCTCTGCGCCTCAGGCTTCTGATCTATAAAATGGGAATAACAGTAGTCCTCGTGGGGCAGTGGTGAGGTTTATCTGGTATATTATGCATGAAATCCTGAGAGGGGAATCTAGCCACGATGGCTGCTTAAGATTTGGCTCCTCTAACAGCCTCGCCATGCCAGGAAGTCGGCTGGGCGGAGACTCCTCCCACAATGGGAGGAGATGGGTCAGCCTCATGGCAGCCCCTCACTGACCTCCTCCAAGCATACTCTCTCTAGAGCTACTCCAGGGTGGCAGGTGCTCATATATGGAGAAGGGATGTTTTTGTCCAGGGCTTCTCCTGTCTTTGGGGACTGGGAAACTCCATTGTCTTTTCAAGGCCCTTGAGCCAAAGCCAGAAGATGTGTTTTCATTCCTGCTCTGCCACATCATAGTTTTGGAATTCTGAACAAATTACTTTCCATCACTGAGCTTTTGTATCCTCGCTTCTGGACTGACCCTACAGGCTGCCGGGAAGGCGCGTGAGTCTACTGGGGCTGTCGTACAGAATACCACAGACTGGGGGCTTACACAGCACAAGTACATTTTCTCACAGTTCTGAGGATCTGAGATCAAGGTGTTTGTGGGGTTGGTTTCTTCAACGGCTTCTCTCCTTGGTTTGTAGAGGGCCATCTTTTCCATGTGCCCTCACGGAGCCTTCTCTCTGTCCGTGTCTGTGTTCTAATCTCTTTTTGTAAGGACACCAGTCAGATGAGATGAAAGCCCAAGTAATGGCCTCATTTCACCTTCATTACCTCTCCAGGTACAGTCACATTCTGCGGTACTGGGCATTAGGATTTTAACGTGTGAATTTGCGGCAGGAGCGCAATTCGGCCCCTAGCAGAAGGCTAACTGAGACACTGTATGCTAAACCCTATTACAAAGCTAGTTAAATATGTTGACGCATGTCACTGTGCTGCACTTTGCTAAGACAGCTGTGTTTCGTGGAGGGGGTGGTCCTGCTGCTCTTACTTGGCTGAATTGGTAATCGGGCTTTCTTTTCTTCTATATCAAAGCACAAGTCCCTTACGTTTTAGGCCTGTCTTCCTGCCATGCCACCACTGGTAGGGGGCAAAGGAATAGAGAGCTAAGAATTTGTTTTGGGGGCACCTGGGTGGCGCAGTCGTTAAGCGTCTGCCTTCGGCTCAGGGCGTGATCCCGGAGTTCTGGGATCGAGCCCCACATCAGGCTCCTCCACTATGAGCCTGCTTCTTCCTCTCCCACTCCCCCTGCTTGTGTTCCCTCTCTCACTGGCTGTCTCTGTCAAATAAATACATAAAACCTTAAAAAAAAAAAAAGAGTTCGTTTTGGCTTCAGTGCTACTGAATGGTCGGTCGACTTGCGAATCTCCTCAGACCTCATATCCTCGGTGGCGAGGACATCATCTCTCACGTCTGGATTTTGCTCTCATGGTCACATGCCCTGTGTCACTGGAACACAAGCTCACCATTGTCTTCTTATAAATGAAGGGAAATCTGTCCTGAGCCGTTTGGGTTGCTTACAATATCTTTACAAAACAGCTTTTCAGTATTTCTTCAATTAAAACAAAAACAAGCAAACAGCCACCACAGAAATGAAGAAAGAGGTAGAAAGAGTGACTTGGTTCCAAAGATAAGAAACGTGAAAAGCCCTCTTTGACCAGATCAGTCTCTTGGAAATTCTATCACCAGGCCCACAATAGCAGCTCCTGTTATTGGACCTGTACTTTCTCTTTTTGTTGGTGGGTTTCTGCATCACTGGTCACGTGTTCCTTTGAGCGGTACTCTGGGGGCTCTCTGTCACTCAAAGTGTCCCCCTGGCCGGGGTTAATGACTGTGAGCGAGGACTTGCTAGCTGGCACCCACCTTTTCTGAAGAGAGGCAGACGGAGACTTTTGAGCCCACAGTCGATTGTCAGCAACCTTTGACTCTCCAAGACCTCTCCACTCTGACCTTCTCTGCTCTTTCGGTTAATGACAATTACACGTGTTCAAGAGGCCTCAGCTAATTGGGCAAACCGATTAAGTGGAGGTAGATACTTTCCCCCCAATGGACAGCCATGTATATCCAAGACCATAAATGATGAATTCGAGAAGAAAATTATTAAGCATGAGACTTAATGGAGGTTTAAAAGAAAAAAAAAACCTTTTATTTCTAGATTTTGGGGGAAATATTTCCGGTTGCAATTTTGGATTTTCTTGATGGATGGATTTGCTTCAGGTGGGGGATGTCAAGGGCTCAGGTGTGAGTGGCAGGGGAGGGGCAGCTGCAGCTGCAGAGCAGAGAGGCCAGATGGCCGGCAAGGAAGGAGCGAAAACTCAGGGAATTCTAATGATGGGAAGCCCTCAAAGAGCTTTCAGAGAGCGGCCGACATGCTGGGAATCCTGCAAACCATCACAATTAGCATCTAGAAAGGACTGTGGGACATTCTTGCCTAAAATACAGGCCTACAGGCAATCCTGTTTCAAGGTCTGGAGTGTGTGCTCAGAACAAACAAACATTATATATCTAGCATATGTGTGTGTGTGTGTGTGTATACTGTGTATGAATTTTATATTATTTATATGCATGATATATATAGCTTATATATATATATTTATATGCATGTTACACACACACACATATATATCCACACCATACATTTGTTAAATCTGTGCTGATTAGAATAAAGTCAAATGGGAAGGAAGTTTTCCCAGTCTCCAGCCTTGGTCAGCTCTCCTGTGCTGCTACTGGGAGTAAGTCCCCGGCTCCCTGTCTGGGAAGGGAACAGCTTCCTGGAGCAGTGGGCGATGCCCAGCCCAGGCAGACACACGCTGTCTACCTTCCATGGAAGCTGGGCCACCAAGGAAAGGTGAGGCTGTCACCTGACTCCAGCTCTCTCTTCTTGAGCTGAGAAGAGCCTAAGATGTGTCCTTTAAAGCAGTACGGGATTCCCTTAGATAGACAGGTGGATATTGTCCAAAGATGTTCTAATATGTATGCAGAGTTCACGGAAAGGAACTCACAGCACTCTTGGGGATTCTTACTCGCCCTCAGGATGCTTCTGTGTGTGTGTGTGTGTGTGTGTGTGTGTGTGATTGTAAGAAACTCAGGAATAGGTAGGAAGGAAGGCATCATCTTCTTTTTTAAAAAAAGGTGAGGCACTGAGGGCTTGATTTGCCCATCATCCCCCATAAAGAAGAATCCATGTAATGGACTCCTAGTTGAGGGCATCAGACACGAGGAGAGAGGGGCTGGTCCTACCCCTTTGCTAACAGTTCTGAGACTGTTAGTTGGTAGAGATTGGAGAGGACAGGCAGAGAGAAAAAACAGGCGCTGTGTCATGCTGGGGTTGCTGGCTGACTGGTGCCCACCCATTACCTACCTGCCCTCTGCCTATCCCAACATCATCTTCAAGCTGGAACCTGCTCGGTCTTGTTGTGTGGACGTATGTGACCTTAATTCCAATGCTGTGTGTGATACGGGGATACCTGACTGATGTTTTAGGGGCAGATGGGACAGCTTGCCCCTGGTGGTGCGGATCGGGGTGTCGTGTCCTCTCCATGGCTCTGGGGGAGTGCCTGGTTTGGCCTCTGTCACACTTAGCGGCACAGGAAGTGGCTTGGGGTACTGTAAGAATTCCATCTACCACCCCTGGCTGCTGGCTAATTTGTGTGTTTTAAGGTAATACTGCATTTCCTGCTCTTTGGGTCTGTTCCTGGTCTAGGAGGGGAATCAGTAAGTGTGACCCTGAAAGTCTCAGCTTAAAAAGAAGCAGCCCACCACAGCCTGCTTGTTTGTTGGCAGCATTTCCCTTCACGTGTAGTACGCGTTTGTCGACTGTCTCACTTGGTGTCGGTTGAACTGGCACAGGTGGTCCCTGTGCTGCAGGATACTCTTCCTGCTGGGTTTTTCTTCTCTTTCTTTCCTCTAGGATCTGTATGTTCCCAGGGAGTGCTACCAAACACACCGAGGATGAGAAGAAAACACAAATGAGCCTCCAAGGTTTTACAGTCCATGGTGGTTTGGGAATGCAGGGGACAGACCTGCCACCCATCGGCCAGCATCCTGGAGTGTGATGGACTTGTGTAAGATTGAGGTGTCAGGGTGGCAGAGGGGGCAGAGAGCAAGGTGGGGACCACCGATGACAGCATTTCAGATCATGGTCCTCCTCTAAAGAGCTCACAGCCAAACCAAGGAATTTGCTCTAACACAGAATGGGACTTCTAGCTGACTTGTTGCACTCAGCTTAGCGTGCATGGCTAACTGGCTCGTGGTTCCCCGGGCAGAGGAGTGTGGGGGGTGGGGGATGAAGAGGAGAGGAGGCAAGGTGGATGAAGTCAAGCCAAGCAGAGGACTGAGAGAGATGAGAGACTAGAAATCGCAAGTGAGAAGGCAGAATGGCGGTTAATGAGGAAGTGAAACAGCTGGTATGGCAGAAAGGCATTGTGGTTTGGAGGCAGAAGACTGGGGTCTCGCCTCTGCCCTTTATGAGCCCGGAAGGCTTAGGAAAGGGATTTACCCCTTTTGAGCCTCCATTCTATCATCTTTATTATTTTTTATTTTTATTATTTTTTAAAGATTGATTTATTTTAGAGAGAGAAGGAGTATGGTGGGGGCAGAGGGTGAGAGAGAGAGAATCTCAAGCAGACGTCCCACTGAGTGTGAAGCCTGATATGGGACTCGATCTTACGACTCTGAGATCATGACCTGAGCAGAAACCAAGAGTTGGACCCTTAACCGACTGTGCCACCCAGGTTCCCCCATTTTATCATCTTTAAAATAGAGCCAAAGATAACCTCTGTCCTTCCTACCTCACAAGGATATTGTGAGAATTCAATGGAAACATTAAAACCCATAAGCCAAGACTCACGTCAACGCACTTACTTGGCCAACTGTGACTGTCAGACAAATTTGGTTGACAAAGAAAGAAGTAGGTGAGCACACACTGGAATATGAAGAAAAGACGATTAATCAAAGTAGGCATGAGGGAGCTTTGGCAGAGAGCCAAGGAAGAACCAAATGGTGATGGCATTGGCAGAGGCCTCAGAGTCATTCAAAAATGCAAAAAGAGTGACAGGGTCCAATGAATGAGCAGCAATGCCCACGCTTGAAAACTTAACGTGTCAGCTAATGTGCGGATGAGTGGGAGGCAGAGATTGGGAGAAGGGTCAGTATGAAGGAAACCACAGGTGGGAGAGAGAAAGTCAAACCACAGTTAGTTTGAGGGAGACTGAGGCATAGGTAGGAAGTTGCATACTGTTACCTGGGGTAAGCTCCCCCGGGCCAGAGTTGAAAGCAAGGCAGAAGGAGGCAGGTTATCTTATTCGAAATTTAGGATACAGAAGATCCTGATTCAAAATGGCGATCTAAGATAGGGACTCACAGTTTTCTGTTTTGTTTTGTTTTTGGAGAGAACACTTTCATTTATTTGCTCTGAATCCAATTATTTGGCTTAAACTGGAAGTTTCATCCCAGGCAAGGGGGACCAGAGAGAGTCCCATCTCTAACTGGGAAGAGAAGGCAGGTCAAGCTTCTGTAATTCAGTGTCATGAGAAGTAAAGGGAAGAGTTTCTACAAGGAGGTGACAACACCGTTCAGCCTTTCAGGAAGGGAGCCAGTGAAAATGGAATGATTGTAGTTGATTTAAGGGGTAAAAGTTGAGAGGCAAAGGACAACTCAGGTTGAAAGGGCTTCTCTGAGTAGTCCTTTTGTTCATGGGCAGGACGTTGTCGCTGATGGGCTCAAGGGGAGTGGGAGGGCACGGGAGAGGTGGGAGGGATGATGGATTGCCTACGAACCCTATGAAGAATGAGGCAAAGCAGCATGAAACCATTTGTTTGGGCTTTATAGATTTTCTAATAAAAACGTCAAGGTTTTTTCACACCATTTTGAAAATGTCATCAAATGCAAAACAGTTCTCCTTGTGCCAGTGACAAAGGCTGCATTTCCAATGGTAAATTCCAGCCCAAAATGCAATAACAAACTTTGTCAGTTTTTCCTCCAAGTCAAACCAGGGGTCAGATTTGGTCCAGGACCCTTCAGGGTGACCTTTGCTCCTTCACAGGAACTGACTGACCCCTCCCAATAGAACCCGTAACTTTCCCGACTGTGAAGTATGTGGGGAGCGATTAGAGGTTAGGGTTAGCCCGGTGGAAATATCCCCGAAACGAGGGAGTACACTTCTGAGTCCCCCATGGCTGGGGACTGAAGGGTGTATTTCTGAGTCTCCCAATTAGGTTATTTCTGATGTAGCCATTAAAAAAAAAATCTTGCAGTGAAACTTTCTTGCCTCTTCTCCCCCCACCCCTCCTTTATAATCTGCCTGATCCACTTCCTCAAAGTTATTATTGGTATTTTAATCATGTGACAGCTCGCCTCCAAGACCTTCAGTGGCTCCCCTTTGCCTTTTTTGGGTTTTCATTTTTATAACATTTTTATTTAACCTGAGAAATCCAAAATATTATCATTGCAAAGTGTAACCCACATCAGAATGATGAATGGGATATTTTATATCCTTTCTTTATACTGAGCTTCAAAATCTAGTGTGTACTTCACAGTTACAGTCCATCTCAATTTGGAAGTTAAATTTAATCAGATATATTTAATTTGTATTTAGCTTTCATAAGATTTACAGTTATAACAGAAGATTCACAGACCGAGTTGTTCAAATACACCTGAAAATTTTCCAATAACTGAGTCAAATATCGGTTTTTAGAGTTGAATCCACACTAGTTAAATTTGAATCAAATTTTTAAAATCTCATTTTTTTTTTAAGATTTTTTAAATTTTTATTTATTTGACAGAGAGAGAGAGAGACAGCCAGCGAGAGAGGGAACACAAGCAGGGCGAGTGGGAGAGGAAGAAGCAGGCTCCCAGCAGAGCAGGGAGCCTGATGCGGGGCTCGATCCCAGGACTCTGGGATCACGACCTGAGCCAAAGGCAGACACTTAACAACTGAGCCACGCAGGAGCCATTAAAAATCTCATTCCTTATTGCAGAGTAGTATCCCACTGTAGGAATGGACCACTTACACCCTTTTGCCTTTAAAATTAAGTGCAGGTGGCTTTGACTGGCTTTCTGCACCTTAAGTCCTTTACAGTCTCATCTTTTCCAGTTCCTGGACATGTACCCCGTACACCAGCCAAATTCGCCCAGGCTTTTCCCACTTCTTGTCTCCAATGAAATGTCACCCCCTCCATCTTTGCCTATTAAAATCCCACGGTTCCTTCAAGATTTATCTGAGAAGACACTTCTTCCCTAAAATCTTTCCTGATTTGTTCAAGGGTGATTTCTCCTTTCTTTTGATCCTTTAAGTCACGTTGGTACCTCCAATGAATCCACTTTAACGTGGGTTCTCGTCTACTCCCAAATGCTTGTTCCCTAGAAGCTGACGGATTTTATAGCCCCCTACACCCACCATCTGTGATGACGTTTCCTTGAGTTGCCTCCTGTGGGCCACTGGGATTGAGGAAGGGTGGCAGCATTCTGTTCAGAGTGAGTTCTTCTTAGGTTGACTTCTGTTGATTGTATATGTTGAAAGGACCATATAGGGGGGAAAAAAGAGAAGAAAAAAAGAAGAGAGCAGTTGAGTTCAGTACGTTGGTCTAGTCTAGCACATCAAGGCTGCTGCCTTTGGACTCCTGAGGATGTCTTCTTCTTGGGCCCAGAAGCAGAGGCCACAAACGGACTCGCATACGTGCTGCTTTCCTTCTCTCGCTGGCTTTCTGCAGCTCTGAGGTAGAATGTTAAAAGACCAAGAAGAAGGAGCAGTTTCTGAGGTTTCTGGAATCTCATAGGATTTCCAGGGAGGGGTGGTGGCTTGCTCTATAGAACGTCACGGGATCTCTAGTAGGTCCTGCTCCAAACATTTCCTCTTGGATCTTCTAAGCATGAGGGGTATGAAACACCGGCGGTGATGACTTCTGAGAATCAAGACAAATACAGGAATTAAATTCTTTGACCTTTAATAAAAGTACCCCTGTTCTGTCTGGAAGACACAGGGGTCAACTCAACAGGCTTGCCACCTTTTGCTTCCCCAGAGCCACCGAAGTGTTGGTTGTCAGATTCGTGGCGTGCAGGCAAGAGTTCGCAGGAAGAAAGGAAGGAGGGAAGGGATGCAGGAAGAAAACTTGGAGAAGCTTAATAAAGCGGCTTCCAGCTACAGGCTGGGGGAAGGAGTCTGCAGGGTATAGGAAGCCACTGCAGGGGTAACGGGCAGTGACTTAGTCTGTTAGAATGTGATGATTTAGTCCTAGATCTGCCAGTGGTTTACTGTAGAATCTTGAGCAAGACCACCTTGAGCTTGAGTTTTCCATATGTAGATAGGACCGTTGCCTGTCATTTCTGGCAACCTGACCAGACATTGTGATTGTTTTAGCCTCAAGTGGGAGAGAAATGCAGTGTCCTCCCTCCCATCCTTCCCTTCCCTTCCCTTCCCTTCCCTTCCCTTCCCTTCCCTTCCCTTCCTTCCCTCCTGTCCTTTCTTTTCCCTTCCCTTCTCACTCATCCTTTCTTTCCCCTTCCCTTCCCCTTCCCTCCTTCCAACAGATATTTATCAAGTACTTGCCCTGCACCAGGAGGAACTAGCAGTGAGCAAAACAGTTGAAGTCCCTCACTTCATACATATGCTAGCATCAGCCAGACAAGTAAATATACATAATATGGGGTAGTGATAAATGCTCCAAAGAAAGATAAAGGTGGGTGAGGGGACAGACAGCAACAGAGCGCCGTGTGAGACAGAACAATCTATCTAAGGCCGCTTCATCTGAGGGGGTGGCATGGGAGGGAGACCTGGATGGAAATAAGGGTATCACGGGCGGGGGGGAAGGTCTGCGGCATCTGCAGAGAGAGAGTTGAATCAGACAAATGTACCAGCTGCATGACCCTGGGCGAGATAATAACTTCTGTGAACCTCCCTTTCCCTGGTTTAAAATAAAACTAACACCTACTTGACAAAGTGCTTGTGTAGATTAAATGCAATAAGGCATGTGGAGGCTTGGCACGCGGTGGGGACTGGAGGCGGGCTGGGTGCTAGCAGCGAGTGCGGATGCCCCCGTGCGCAGTCTGGGGGAACAGATTGGGTGCGCCTCCCCCTCTTCCCCACAACGCCCCAGCCCTGCGGTCTCTCCCGCTCTTTCTCATTCAGTAAAAACAGGCAACAAGGCTTGTCCCCTCCTCAAAGGAACGCCAAAACTCAGGTGAGGGATCGCCAAAGCAATCATGCTTTGCACCCGCTCTTCGGAGAAAAGCCCGCGGAGAATCGGAGCACGGATTGAGAGGCCGGCCCTCACCCCGGGGAGGGGGCGCCTGGGGGCAAAGCCTCCTGCACTAGCCCGGGTCCTGTAAAAACCGGGGGCTTACGCGGAGCCAGAGACAGATCTGCCAGCACAAGAGAGGGCTGGGAAGAGAGCCAGTCCCGGGGTGGAGGCTCAGCAGAAGGGCGGGCTCCGGCTGACCACCAGGAAGCAACAAAGCGGCAACACAAACAGGAAGCAGGACCGCTGGGGACAGGATGGGGCCCTGCGAGGGCCGGGAAGAGCCTGGCGGCGGCGCGCGGGGCCGGGGCCTGGCTGGTGGGGGGAGCAGCACCCTCTGGCAGGAAGCGTGGCCGCGGAGCCGCCGGGCGGCGAGTGAAACTGACATGGCCAGTTCAGTACTCAGCAATGCCCCCCCCTCCCATTCTCTTTCAAAACACAACAGAAAGAACCCATTCTACCTCTTTTGTAACCCCTCCCCCCCACCTCGGTAGAGAGAGGGTTTTTCTACTTCCCTCTTACCCACCTACAGAGCACCTCATAATTAGTGAAATAGCACCTCATCGCGGGGCCTGCCATTACCCTGCGCTGCTTCCAGAGTCCCGGGGAGCAGGGCCTGCCTTATTATTTAGAAAACTGCCGGCGAGGGCATCTAGCAGATGATTGACTCCCAATGAGAACAGGATCTGCATCTAAAATAATATGAGTAAATTGCAGATTGATTCATGGGACAAAGCACCCAGCAGCCCAAACTCTGTTCTTTCTTCTGAGTTCCATCTCCTATCTCCTGTCAGTCTCAAAATTGATAGAACAGCCTGGAGCCATTGAACAGAGTTATGTCTGCAATCACCTTTCTAATTCTTGCATATAGGTGCCAATATGTCAAGAGGACCCAGGCAAGGGGACAACAGGGTGGCTTTATTTAGCATTATGACAAGCAAACACTTGAATACCAAGGAGCTCATGAGCTTTCCAGCAGCAGGGAAAAAAAAAATTAAAAAGCTCCTGCATGGGTTGCCTGCCTTGTTCTCTTGTGGCCTGGTACGGTGCAAAAAGGAGATTACTAACAAAAGGTTATTCAGCCGTTCCCCGAATAAACCCAAAGGTACCAAGTATGGACGGAGCAGATGTCAGGAGACTGAGCCCTATTTTGGAAAACTGCCGAGATATTTAGAAATAGCGCTTTCTTATTAACCCCAAGCATAATGCTGCAAGTCCTTTAAAATAAAACTTCCCAGATGCCACCTGCATCTGACATGGCGGCAGGATGAATGCCACTGCGACCACTGATACTGGAAACCCTCTTAAGAAACAGCCTCGACTGATTGTTCCGGCACAAACAAATCACAAACTAATTTATGTATTCCTGCAGCTGCACCCCAGCCGAGGCAGGAGTCGGACCAATTCACAGTTGACTAGTGCTGTCTCATTCTTTGCAGATTTTGGCATTTAACTGTAATTAAGATTTATTGTACACTAGCTTGCAGGTCAGGGCAAGCATGACAATATGGGTAACTTTTCTGTTTACCAGCAAAATGTCTGGTAGGAGGAAGCCTCAAACCTTCCAAGCAGAACTTGACAGAAATAAATAGCACCTCTTCACTCCAGGACCAGCGCATTACCGATTTTAATCAGACGCGAGAGTTCTCTTTAAGGGAGGGCAGGGAGGGATCACAAGGAGCTGCTGAACTGTGCTGTTGCTCTTGCGCCAGAAGGGGACGGGCCAGAAGCCAAATCAATTATTGCTGATCTTCTGGATTTGGGGACGGGATTGTCAGCTCTGCGTGGGAGGGACTGAGACCTTGATGCCGACAAAGGTTCTGTAGAGACTGGGACCTGTGGGTCTCTGCGGCCCCTCCTCGCCAATGAGAGGGGAATCATCGCTCATCTGTCCCCACTCTCAAGGATGCCCTTGGACCAAATCAGATGGCCCGAGGAGGAGGGAGGCAGGGTTCAGCAGTCAGCGGCCGTTCACCTTTTACAGTCTGTCTGCGGAGGTCCTGTGCAGGTGACCCACGACACAGTGGGTGTGAATGAACAAACACTCTGCAAGCAGACAGATGAAGAAGGGCATCTCATCCCACTGGTTTATGAAAAACAGAAATGCTGAAGCATAATGTCCTTCAGTTTTCCAGCATCTATAATTTATTCTATATTATTGTTTGTCCTCCTTGGAGTATTTTTGTTAGAGCCTCTGTAAAATAAGAAAACATTACTCACATGGCCCAGAGATCTGGACTCTGAGCTCGTTCTGTGTCTTCTGTTTCCTTTCAAAGGAAGGGGGTGGGGGTGCGGGGAAGGAAACAAAAATCCCTTGCTCTTCACTGCATTGCCGACTACAGAATAAAATTTGCTATAATATTGTAAAAAGATCTTTGTATCTCACTCTAAACTGCAAATCATTCCAATTGTGGCTTACAAAAATCCACACAACACTTTAGGAAAAAATTAAAAATAAGTGAGTGAGAAAATTGTGTGATTCCTGGCATTCTCTTCTTTCATGTTGTCTGTTAACATTGGAGCTACCAGTTCCTACAAGTTGAAGAGGGTTGGTTCTGTTCTGCAGTGATCCAGTAACGTCCCCAGTTGCTTTAATTTGAGCACATTTGTTTTCCTCTTTGTTGGAAAAAGATCTCGGGATTCTAAGAAGTACAGGGAGCTTTTGTTTTGACATTAGGAGAAAGCGATCAAGGCAAGCGTCTTTCCCAAAGGTACAAGGGGGAAAATGGGTGCGAAATTAATTTTAATGATGGGTAGAGACAAAAATCTAAAAAAGGATTTAAAAGCAAACTTCCCACCTATTTTACCAATGGAAGATGTTTTATAGTCCTAGATACTAGGTTTTTAGTCTTGAGGGATCCAGTTCAATTAAAATGATGCTGAATCACGAAAGAGGAAAATATAATTGAGGAAAGAAGGATTCTAATATTTAGATTCAGTTGTTAGTGATATTTTTAAGCACTTAAAAAAAAAGCCATTCTTCCATTCCACTAAACTCACAATCATTAGTTTAATTTTCAGAGCTTGCCAGCTGAAGCCAGTGTTACTCTGTCCCAAGGACACTTGAGCCAGACCCAGAAAGGTTGAAATAAGTCTCACAGGGAGCACACTTGACCCTAAACGTGAGCCTGGTTTACCAAGCCACAGAACTTTGATCCTTGTGATGCTGTGCAAGGTGATCTCGGGAGAACACCAACCGTCACTCCACAATGTCTCGCATTGCTGATCCGAGCAAAGCACATTTATAAACCTGGCCTCGGCCGTCACGGATGCAGACGGGCATAGAAAAGGACAGGCAGAACACTGCAGCCATTTCGTGGACAGGATATCACTGAGCCCACGGCTATTCAGTACAAACAATGGGAGGAGGAGAGAGGGAGCGTGCAGTGGCTCCGAACAGGTGGGAAGCTGGAGGAGAATCACTTTGCTCTCAGCTGGGGAGGGCTTTGTGGAGGAAGCAGGATCTCACGAGCTGGTAGAATGATTGCAGGAGACAGCTTGCGGAGATGGGATGGGGCAGGATTCCAGGCACAGGGCCTCCTGCCCAGGAACGAAGGAAACCTTGAAGGAGGGAATATGGTGCTTAGTTGAAGGGGCAGTGGGAAAAATTCCAAGGAAGGAAGAGGAGGAACGGGCCATGTAGTAGCAGGGCTCCTGGGATGCCCAGGATGTCGGATATCCTCTTCCACTTGAACGCAATCACTATTTCCCCATCTTTGCTGAAAACATTGTTACTCTGGTAGTCTTTGGCATTTAAGCTTTGTTTTTTAGAATAACGTTGTGCCCACGTTGGCCACCACATTCTTAATGGAGTGTTAAAAAAGGAGAGATGATTCATCAAAGATTGCCCAGAATATAGATAAAATGGATCAAAACACAGAAAATGGAAAATAACGCCGTGGTTTACAAAATTTTAAAATGTGTTTCTTAAATTAGGGGACCACAGGGTAATGATTATTTCCTGAGATATTAAGAATTGGAAATTTCCTTTTACGAGGAGGAGAGTAAACCAGTTTTCTATCTTTAAGGAAGAAACAGAGAGACGTCAGAGATTTCAGGTGCTTTAAATAGATACTGCTGAATTATCCTTTAAAAATGGTGTAGGGATATGTATGTCCCTACTGATAGCCTCTGCGAGACTGGCTATTCCCCAAAGCCCTTCCCAGAAATATAAGTTATCAGTACTTACGGTATCAGAGGCCAAGAACCGGTATCTCATTTCATCTTGACCTTCTCTGACGGTGAGGAGGAGCGCGTATCTAAATCGAAATCCCCATCTAAATGGAAATGTGTGTGTCAGTCTAACCTACTCTGACCACTGCATCTCTTCTATGAATTGCCTGTTCAAACCCTTTGCCCATTTTTCTACTGGGGTCTTTGTCATTTATTATGCTGCAGAGGTCCTTTGTATACTAGGGGTCTACCGTTAGTGCTATACTAGGTCTATACTAGGGATTTACCACTAGTGCAAAAGAGAGCTCACTCTATCACACCCTGGCTAGCTTTCAGTAGAACTAATTTTCTTAATTTGTCAATTTAACAGTCTAAAAGGAAATCTGGATGTTTTTGTTTATATTTATTTGCTTAATACTGGGTCTGAACATTGTTTTCATATTTTTATTAAAAATTCATATTTCTTTTGTAAATATACCCTTGCCTATTTTTGGAAGGAGGTGCTCATCATATTTTTCTTACTGGTTTATAGGACCTCTTTATAGGATATAAACCCAGGGTCTGTGATTTATGGCAAATAACTTGTCATACAAATTTTAGGCTCATTAGGTATGTATGTTCTATCAGTGAGCTTTTCTGCTTGGTTTGCAAGAGAACTTCAGGCTATATAGACAAGGTGGGGTGGGGAGAAGTGTGCATTTCAACTCTGGCTTGTGTTTTCCTTAAGTTTGGAAATCAAATATAATTTACCATCCTGAAGATTAATTTCCTCTTAAAGAGCACCCTGTCTGATCTATATAAGAAATGGTATTTCTTCTTGTAATATGGCTTTGACCATGTACCATTTAACATAGTAACCCTGGCCTTATTGTGCCAAAGGTGCGTTTGCTTGACTTTATTACCTTTGAGGGGATGAATTAAAATGCCTCTGCTTTCTTCCCTGTCTATAGGAGCTGGGAGTGAGGGTGAGGTGGGTGGGGAGAAGGGTCCAGCAAATAGAACAGAACACTGAGCTGTAGGAAGGGCTGGGAGTAGATTGGAACCTGGCCTGAAATGTCACCAGTACCCTTGCTCCCTTTGTCTCTGCTTCTCAATGACTTCTGACTTCATTTGATTTTCTCCTTTGGAAGGCTGGCTTTCTTCACCTGGCAGAAAACATCTTGCACTTTCAGCCCCTGGAGAGAGGCTGACTCAGTTCTCTTTTAACTGCATCTTACAGAAGGCACTCTCTTGGGATCCCGGCTGGGTCAGGAGTAGGGTTGCCAGATAAAATATGGGATTGCACCAACACATTAGAATTTCAGAGAAACAATTCATCATTTTTAAGTTACAAGAATCTCCCAGAAGTTGCATGAAATATACTTACACTAATTTAAATGTAACTGGACATCCTATATATTTATTTGTCAAGTTTGGCACCCTAGTCAGGAGTCTGTTTCTAGACCAATTGGCCCAGAGCCAGGGAATTGGAGCTCTGTCCACCCTCACATCAGTTAGTGGTGGCCAGCGGGCTAGATCATGTCCCCACTGCTGCTCGCTTGCTCATGGGTGGGGATGGGGGGCGGTTACTAGGCTGAGCAGACAACTCCAAGGGCGTCCACCATACCTGTCTATTTGGACTAACTGTTCCTCTGCCTGGAACGGGCTTTCTGCTGGATCTCTCCCCTGGTGCTGAGCACCTGATCACATCCCCTACTCTCCAGCACAGTGCTCTGTGATTCACAGTCTCTGTTCCTTTGTGCTGTGATCGAAGCTCCATGAGGAGCAGGACCTGGTCAGGGGCTTCTCCAACACGTTCTGACATTTTATTAAGGGTCTAGCCTGTGTTAGGTTCCAGTACGTACCTGGTTGGAATGAATACAGCCCCAAATCCCCCTCTCTGTTACATGGTTTTCCTTTCACACCTGTCCCCCAGGCACCAATCTTCCAGGAGATCCAGCACTATGTCTGGACGCTGCCTCTCAGCACTAAAACATGCTGGGGACCGTGTGCCTGTCTTCCCTCTTTCACGGCTTCAGCCTGCGCAAGTGCACGTTTCCCTTTGTGCCTTCCATCCCAGCCCGCCTGGCTACCACCAAGCCTCGCATGCGTGCAGGGGCTCAGCTCTGGGTGTGGGTAGTGTGTCAAGGTACTCCTCCCAGCAAGGGAGACCACGCTGGGACAGATGCAGCTGACAGGACACCAGGTCAAGACTGCAGGAAATCAAAATGAGCTCATCCAGGGAAGCTGCACCCACGACACCCTGGGATGGCTTGCTAACAGATGGTTCCAGAAGGGCAAAGGCATCTAGGCCCTCTCCTCCATGCCCCTCCTCTTCCTCTTGTGCTCTCCTCTTCTTCCCTCTGCTTGTCCAGGATTTGCTCTCCCTTTCTTTCCTCCTATTTCAAGAGAATTTACCAGACACCGGACCCCCTCCCTACTTTTTTTTTCTTTTTGTTCATTTTAGTGTTTTAACAACCCTACAGTATAGCAATTTGTATTAAAAAAATGGAAACATTAGGGAATGAAAGACCTTAAGGAAACCCAGCCAGAGGGTGATGGAGGTGGGCTCTTAACCCGGATCTTCTGACTGCGGAGTCTGCGTTGGTAAGCACCGCGTTGCCTGCCACGTAGCCCTCTGCAGATGACATTTCCGCCTGCGTGGTGTGTATGCGGATGCGCAGGCAGACATTCGGGGGACGCGTGACTGCGCGGATGCGCTTCCAGCTTTATCCATGACCAGACTTGGGGCTGGCTGTCTCCCTTCCTCTTTCCATCCGTGCCAGACCCCACCCTGCCCACAGCATCCCTCCATCACCTGCCATCATTCCGCCCCTTTGTTTTCCATTCATTACACTGTTAGGTTAGCTGTCTCCTCCCCACATCTAGGGAGGCATTATTACTCTGCAAACAAAACATGTCCTGCTTGCCCTGTAAGATGGGTTGTCTGGAGAGATTTCCTGCAGACTGCTGTGCTCATCCTGGCTCGGGGTTCTTGTAAACTGCAGTCACAGAGGGTGGCACTTCCTGCCGGAGAGAAACCTTGTCCTCTCCCTGACCTCTGTCTTATTATCCCTTGTCGTCCATCTTGGAATCCCTCTCCCGTTTGCAGGAAGGCCTGGTCCTGCCAACCTCTGGATGCCTTGGGCAGAGAGGAAACCACATCATTTGGAAGTGGCAGCAGACAGACAGACGTCGCAAAGTGGGATGTGTCCCTGCCTCAGTCCTCACTGGCTGTCTGAACGACGCACCTGCTGACCTCCCCTCAGAACCACCGAAGGCCAAGGCTTGAGACGTCCTGAGCTCCAGTGTGGTCATTATGTCGGCAAGCAAATAAAGGTGGAAAGAGCGGGGCTTCCTTCTTGGCCCCTTTCTAGAACCTTCCTTGAATGACATAATTCTAATCCCCAGCTGCAGCTGGGAATATGTTTTAAGGGCTCTGCTTCAGATAATGCCAGCCATAGTCGCTCCTTCCTCAGCTCCAAACTGTATTTTGCCTCTGGCTTGGGAATCTCTCTCTCTCTCTCTCTCTCTCTCTCTCGGCCCCTCAGTCACTCTCTTTCCAGATTTTAAAAGGGGAAGGGATTGGGAAGCAAATCCAAACCCTGATTTTTGAGTGGGGAGAAGCCTTTCACATGAAGAAAGAACATACATTAATAGCTCGGAAAACAATGGTAATATTTAATTAACCTTTTGAAATGGCTGATCTGCAAATCTGCACGTGTCAGCTCATCTTCAGAACAGAGGGACCGTGTGTGCCGATGCCAAAATCAACATGCTGGTTCTGTGCATTTCTTCTGTGGGGATTTCACAGGGGGAAAAGCAAGCCCCGCTATCCCTCTCCCCCCACCCCCAAATCAGTTGTTGTACTTTAAAAATTCATGTGATCCAGCTGCCCTCGTCAGGGTTGGACGTAGCCTGTTGTGCTACACATCTGAGGACCCCAAGTTGAAGCTTGGCTCCTTTCCCTGTCACTGTAGCAGACAGGCTACAGGCCTCCTGGGGGCCTGAGGGTCAGTTCTGATGACAGCAAAAATCAGCTCGATGCTCTTGGAGCTCTCCCAACACAGCGCATGTCCACAGGACAAAGGGAATTAGACTCATCTGCAAGTGTCAACTCTCTGGCTTTTCTCGTGATTTTTTTTTTTTTCTTTTAAAGGCAGTGTGCTCTCTTAGCATGAGAAGTCATGTCATCGAGGGAGCACTGGGGTTGGCTCATTAAAATATCACCTGGTTAAAGTAAATCAATGTTGATGGAATTGTTGAAGGTATTCCCCCTCGTGGAGCTGGTGTGTCTTGCCGATCAACTGGTCACTCCCATGGCAGGCTGAATGGAAACCCCTCCTTTCCGCTCTGCATCCCACCCCTGCATTAATGAGCAAGGCTCGCAAGGTAACCAGAAGTCTGGGTTGAGGGGTGGTGACTAACATTTCATTGCCTTTCATTAACAGCAGCAGTAAAAAGAATTAGAGAGGGCAATATTTTGTTTTTTGGGGACTTCCAAAAATGAAAGAGTGTGGGCGTGAAGAAAATGAACTAGTTGACTTCTGTACGGACGCATTAATTAAGCAATAAGATGCATTTTGAAATGTTAAGAAAAATTGCTGTAACTTGTCAAAAGCTTTTTTGTTGCTGCTTTTGTGTGCGATCTTTCCTGAGATGGCCAGGACAGTGCCCTTCCAGAAGTAGTAGCTCATCATTGAGGACCATATCTCTAACCATGAGGAACTCGACCCACACAAAGACAAGAGCATCAATGACCATGACCCAAGAAGTGTGAGAAATATCAAATCTAAACCAGTGGCAATTGCCAGGTTGACAGCCAAGGTCTTTTCGGTTCTGAAAAGCATGGAGGGTAATAGGAAGGAAGGTTTCCTGGAGGTAGAAAGAAAATTTATGGTTTGATTGTGAACCTACACTTAGAGACCGCTCAGTACCCTCCAACCTTGTTCTCAGCACATTATATGCCTTATCTCATTTAATCCTCATGACAAACCTGTGAGGGATTTACTAGTGTTAGCCCTATTTTACAGGTGAGGAATCCGAGGCACAGAGAGGTTAAGTAACTTGCCCAAGGTCACACAGGACATCCTGACTCTGTGTAATAACTGAAGAGCTGAGGAGGAAGGTATCCGTTCTATCCAATGATTTGTATTTTGTTTTAATGCATTTTCTGTTTGATCTTGTCTTTGTTGTGTTTCATAATTGGCCTTGGCTGTTCAACCTGACTTTCACGGTATGTAGTAGCATTGAGAGCTTCCAGGGTCAGGCTCTTCTGAGAAGCTAACCCTGATTCCTTCACTCACTCCAGGATGCATGGGTCTTTACTCTGTGAGAATGGAAACAGCAGATCTTAGATTTTGCGGGGAGAGCATCTCCATCCTGAACATAGACACCAAAGTCAGGCAAATTGAGAAGAGAGCAGTGGGAGAGGGAAACTGCATGCTTGTAGAGCATTCCCTCCCCTCTCCACTTTCCCCCTTGAAAAAGAAAGCTCGGTTTCAGGAGGGAAGTAGAAGAGGAGGCAGAATGGCAAAACGTGGGAAAATGAGGGCAGTTTCCATACGGGGCTGCCACCCGTGCGGAGCAATGCTCCATCGGACCACCGGACTGAAGACGCGAGTGCGTGGAAGTCACGGCCAGACTCCTGAAAGCATCAGGTCGCAGAGCCGGGAAGGTACTCGATAAATGGCCTGTTTGAAATAACCTGATTTCTGGCCTGGGCATGTTTAAACCACCCAGAGCTAATACAATATGGCAAGTGGGACAATTTCTCAGTAAGGAAATGCAAGTGGGGGTGATATTCTGGGGTCCCGCAGTCCAAACTAAGTGTTTTATGTATCAGCCATCACACAAAGAGGTTTAATCCAGCTCTCAATAGATTTATTTTGGGGGAAAAAGCCTCTGGGCTACTCTCTAGGGAGGAACCTCTTCACCAAGGCCCCCCCCTCTGACATTCAAAACCAGAGGCCATCAAAAGGCAATGTGAATAGCATCGTCATTGATGACTAGTGCTGGTGGAAACACCCCCTGAAGCCAAGGGACTTTTTGGATGTCCCACCGATTCATGCCTGTCTAATTCCCTGGGCTGCTCAACTATCACATTTAGTGATTAGCTCTCTTGAAAATCTACATTGACTCCCAGGAGGTGGGGGGGAAGAAAACTGTATGTGCATACATAAAAGCCGAGCCTGTGTAAATGTGCATGCGTGTGTGTGTGTGTGTGTGTGTGTGTGCGCGCGCGCTTGTGCGTGCAAGTGATGAGAAGCTGAGGGTCTGAGCAGTTTTCTGAGATTCCCCAGAATACGGAAGGCTTGTGGTGCATATGGGAGAACTGACAAGTATACCAGAAGGTGAGGAAATGGCTGGAAGCAACACTAATGCCACTCCATCTGGAAAGAGGGGTACTGTTTAGTACGTCTGGAAAGCATTATTTCTGCAAATAGCTCAACCTCTATCAACTTTCAGGCAGGGATCCCGATCTGCTGCCAAAATGAGATCTCCCTGATGGCTGTGTGGCGGGAGAGGCTGAGCACATGAGCTAACAGCGGAAAGTAGGAAATGTGCAGAGATGGCAGCCGGCAAGGTACCACGCAGCAAGCACCTGCCGCTCTCCAAAAAGACAGCCGGGGCTTCACATCGCATTAGGCCAGGGATGCGCTTGGGGAGGGCTGAGCCTGGTGGGATTTGGGGCTCACCAGCCATCTCCAACAATTTCTCGCCATTTTTGGGCTCAGAAAAGCCCCCGATAGAGTTAGCCAAATGGCTCGCCTGCATTGATTTTTATACCCGGGGGTATTTTGAAGGAAATTAAATCCATGTGTTTCTGATTCAGCTGCCATTAGCACATGAAAACGCTGTTTTGCGAGAGTTATGGTATGCTGTGGGTGCCTTCGTGCAGCGCTGCTAAATGCCATAAAACCGTCTAGCCAGACACGGAGGTGCAAGGAGCCGGGTGCGTTCTGCTATACGCCATTTCCCTGCCTATCCAGAAGGCGACATGTTCTTGTCATTTGCATCCTTTCTGAATGTAGCACAACACGGTTTCTCATGCCTGTTAATCATCTATCATTTCCAATTTGAATGAAGCCATGTTAGTGTGGGTGATGAGAAATTGCCTTGAACCACGAGTAGCTGGAGGGGATTCATCTTAAAACAGCCACCAAGGCTGGCACTGGTCTCCAGGTCTATGGGCGGAGAGGCTGGCTGTAATTTATTCCCAGGAAGGCCGATGAAGCTTCTGGTCCGCAACACCCAGAAGCAGGTGAGCCTGAGCTGGCAAGGAGAAATAGTGGGACAGTCCTGGCCTGGGAGTAGGAGAGGAGGGGGCTCCTTCTGGCCCCACTCCTTGCCCTTTCTGAGCTTCCTCTGCCATGATCATTGGGTCAAAGGCTATTGGTGTAGGGCTCTTTCTAAGCCTGACATTTTATTTATTTTTTATTTTTTTATTTTTTTTAAAGATTTTATTTATTTATTTAACAGAGAGACAGCCAGCGAGAGAGGGAACACAGCAGGGGGAGTGGGAGAGGAAGAAGCAGGCTCATAGCGGAGGAGCCCGATGTGGGACTTGATCCCGGTACGCCGGGATCACGCCCTGAGCCGAAGGCAGACGCTTTAACGACTGCGCCACCCAGGCGCCCCAAAGCCTGACATTTTATGATTAAAAACTGGCCCCTTGTTGTCCTTAGTCGTCATATTCGCTGATGATTGCATGTATTAGGTCCCCAGAATGTTCTAGTATGTTTCGTGCTCAACATTGAGGACACATGATGAAAGGCATGTTTTTGCCTTTGGAGGGAGGAGGATGGTAAGGGGACTAATTTATAGAGTATTGACTGTGAGACTGGCCCAGTGCTAGGGACTTTACTTGCCAATCTCATGTCGTCTTCACAAGAATATACCAAAGTAGGCATTATTGTCTCTGTTGTATAGACAGACTTGCCCTAAGGATCAGGAAGATTGGATGCTTTGCTCAAGGACACGGAGCTTATTGATGGAAGAGTCGGGGTGTAGAGTTTCTTATCCCTGACCCCAAAGCTCAGTTATCTTCCCTCCTTACTATTTCTTACAGTTTAATGTGATTCAATGTTAAACACATATGTATAATACATAATATTTTATATCTGGAATCACGGAGGACAGACTGCCTCATTCTGTTTTGGAGACACTGGGGGATTTCCCTGAGAAAATATTTGCGTCGGCTTTTAAAGGAAGAGCAGGAGTTGACCGAGTGGGGATCGAAAATGGGTTGGGAACGGCAGAAGGAATGGTGCGCACAAGATAAGGGTGAAAAGGAGAGCGACGTGTTTCAGAAGCTGAAAGTCTGTCCCCTACCTCATTTCTGCCACACTACTTAATGTCTAAACTGCTGACAGAGTTCAGGTTACGTTTCTCCCATGGACACACTTAGATCTTTTTTTTTTTTTTTAAAGATTTTTTATTTATTTATTCGACAGAGATAGAGACAGCCAGCGAGAGAGGGAACACAAGCAGGGGGAGTGGGAGAGGAAGAAGCAGGCTCATAGCGGAGGAGCCTGATGTGGGACTCGATCCCGTAACGCCGGGATCACGCCCTGAGCCGAAGGCAGACGCTTAATCGCTGTGCCACCCAGGTGCCCCGACACACTTAGATCTTGACTGTATACTGTCTTCACGGAAAGAGACCGCCAGTCTTTTTTGACCTCTGGTCCAGTCTCATCGTCCCATCTTTATCTCCATAGGAAGTCATCTTTGAGAGCAGATGACAACTCCAGTGTTCTGGTTGACTTTGACTTTGGTCAACCTTGACTGACTCTCAGTGGAGGAGGGGTTCCCTAAATTTCCCTCCACCCACATTATCATCAAAGATGTTTTGCTCTTCACTTGCAAAGGAGAACACTGAAAGCACAGCTGGTGGTAATTTCACTTTGAATTCGGAGGTTGTGGAGCAAACGGGAAATTTCATGCCGCAGCCGTGGTGGAGGCCGACCGAGCTTTCGTAGCTTACACGGTGTGTCCACAACCTGCTTCCCATGAAATTGCCCCTAAGTGTGGACAGCCTGGGAAGCCGCAGCTCAGCTGCTTGTCTAGGAGGCTCCCTGGATTTCCTAACTAGGCTTAAAACCACATTCTCCTAGGTCCTTGACCGGTCGAACTCGCCCTGCCTCCTCTTGCCGCAGTCAGGTTGCTTTCAAAAGCAGTACTAGAGACAGTCCACTAAGAGCTGTCTTACCCCGTCATAAGGATCTCAGGAGGTCCCTCAACTCCTGGGCCCCGGGGTGTGCTGTTCTCCTGACTGAACAAATTTGCTTACTTTGGTCTAGAATTTAGCTTGTGGTTTGAGTGCCTTTGGTGACATGTGTTTGTGCTTTTGGTAATGTCTGAACTCATCCTGCTGGTGTGGGTTCAGCCAATTGTGAGAATCCAGCACTCTATTTAGACTTAGGGGACCTACATCTAGTCCAGAATCTTTTCCTAAAATATAAACTGCATTATCTGTTAAATGAAGAGGTCAGACCAGATAACCGCTAATGGCCCATCTGGTTTTTAAATTTCTTTTTTTAAGATTTTATTTATTTATTTGACAGAGAGAGACAGCCAGTGAGAGAGGGAACACAGGCAGGGGGAGTGGGAGAGGAAGAAGCAGGCTCATAGCAGAGGAGCCTGACGTGGGGCTCGATCCCAGGAACCTGGGATCACGTCCTGAGCCGAAGGCAGACGCTTAACGACTGAGCCACCCAGGCACCCCTGGTTTTTAAATTTTCTGATTTCTCTTGTTCTAGCTATGCTGGAAGTTGAAAACCTCTGTTTGCTTTCATTCAAAGACCATCTCACTCTCCTAATGTCATTCTAAAGACCATTTTAGGGCCACAGCCCCATCCTAGCTGTCTGATTTTGCTCCCCAAACACAACCCAATTTATTTGATCTTTTCTCAGAAGGACAATTCCCCAAACATGTCATCATCCGTGTGTACATGAAACTCTTTGGGACTTTCTTCAAGGTCTTTACAGCACACTTCCGAAGAGAGCATCAATATTGGGGTTCTGTGGCCGGGTATGGATAGAGTCAGGTTCTGCCTTTCTAAACCTTGCTTCTGTGAGAGCTAAACCATGTCAGGGAGTTGTAGTCCACTAGCTTCTCCAGTTGGAGTCTTTTAGAGTACAAGCAGCATTAAAAGTGTTATAAATATGGCGGCCAACAGTGAACATCCTGGACCCATTCCCCTCTTGGCTTGTGTAGAGAGAGGGCAGTCAGGTGGCGTGGAGACATTGTTGGCAGGAATCATCACTCCCTCTATTTGGGAATGAAGGACCATAAATGGTGGCTGCCTTCCAAACTGCCAATAAATAAGTAAATATAGAGTGTTGACATTGGTCTCCCTGCCAAACGCCAGGCTGCTTCTCTCCTCATCTTGGGGGAGACGAAAGAGAGAAGGGTTATTGAATAGGCTGTTGAGAAGTAGCCTCAGTTCTACTTGGAATCTTTCCTCCTTTTGGAAACATTTCAATCGGCTTTCTGGCCCTTCTTGGGGAGTGAGACAATTCTGTCAAACATGAGATTGTGTTAGCTTATTTATAATAATTATCAGCAATAGGATGAAATGGAGCCGCTTCTAAGGATGAACTGTTGTCAACAGATACTTAGGCTACAGTATGGAGTAACTACTGAGCCCCTGAGAGGGTCTGTGTTCGGCATGCAGTGATCAGGGGGAGAAGGGAAGATGGTTGAAGGTGCTGTCAGTCACACACCACCCTAGGGCTCTGGGGCTCAGTTTTCTCTCTCTGACAGATTCACAAGGTTTTCAACCTCTGCCTCCTGAATTAGAGGATTTCATGCACGGACAGAGTTAAAAGTCAGACAAAATGGTGGTCGTGCTTCTACATAAGAAAGGCATTGAGAAGAAATATCTTGTTTACCTTTGTATGGCTAGTGCTTCACACGGTGCCAGTCACATCAGAGACACTTAATAAATATTTGTGGGATGAATGGATTAATTTGGAGTTGCTTTGCTTCCTGTCTGCTGGGTTCTATGATCTTGGGCTATTCCTGCGTTTTGAATTACTCCAGAGCCATACTTCTAAGATGTCCTACGCTTAAGATTTGGCTCTTTTGGATACTCTTCTTGCCATCTACTCCCGTACAGCTTTTTCCTTCTTTGGACCCTCACCACCAGCATTGTGCAGGGCTCCTCCTCTTTCTCTTTCTTTTCCCTTTCCTCTTCCCCTCCTTCTCTTCCTCCTCTCTTCCTCCTCCTTCTCCTCTCTTCCTCCTCCTTCTCCTCTCTTCCTCCTCCTCCTTCTTCTTCCTCTTCTGCTTCTTCATATCATTTCACCACTTTCCTCTTTTCCTTGAAAAATTTTGCAACCCTCCAGTACAAACAACTCACAAAATTGGAGAAACCGAGGAAAGAGAAAGCAAGAGGCTAAAGGAGGAATGAATAACACCATAATCTCTCTTTTCTGAAGATCCACGTGGGGTTTCCCCCCTCAGGTCTGGTCTCCCGGACAGACCAGTAGCCTTAAAGGGCCATGCACACTTCAGTTTTCCACTATTGTTTTGACAGCTGAAGTGCAAAGGAATTAACTCTTTGAATCAAAGTCTTCTGTGGTTTGTGAGTGCTTTTCCTTAAAGCGTGATTTATTATCCACCTACAAAGGTGTCACGTGAAGGTATAGTCACGTACACTCCCCTTGGATTGTATGGAGTTGTTGACTAGTTTAGAGATTACTGCTTTCCTTACACATTCTCATGACATCTGAATGACCCAATAGTTCTTATTAATGATTCTGAGATCAGGCTTTCAGGTAATTAGGGAGACTTGGTTTTCTAAGAAAGGCTCATCTCTTCAGAGCTCTGGTTCCAAAGAATTGTGGCTTATTGGTGTGGACGTTTCAGGGGACAGCCTTCAATTTGGAGGTGGGGATAGTTGAACAGGCATCTTTCGCCATACCATATCAGTAAAATTACATAAATGTACCACTTACATGCTTTCACGTATTTTTAAGATTATAATAAGCATGTCTGTGTCCATGAAGAGACGTAAGCCTGCATGATTGCTTTTTTCCCCCCTAGGGTCCTTAAGATACTTTCACTATTTGTATTTTTAATTGCGTGGAAATACCCGGAGGCTTAGTGGCAAAGGAAGAAAGTTGTAAAAATTGAATAAATAAATAAATTAAAATTTAAAAAAAATCGGAGTTAGTGATGTCTGACTTCCTCCATTCATGTTATTGCTACTCTTGTTGCTTTTTGGTTTTTGTTTTGCTTCTTGACTGTTGTTGTTTTCCACCAAAGCTGTCATTTATCGTGAGAACAAGAGCAGCCATGTGTTGATTTTTCTAGATTCTTTTTGGATACTATCCCAGTGCTAATGAAGGCCCTTCCAAAGTGCTAAAGAGCGGGTGCCAAAATCAGTTATGTCGAAAACAATAGAGAAGAGGGGTGCACAGACAGCGTCTATATACCCATCTATGTGCACACACTCACAGATATTTGAATTAATACTCGTGGGTGTGCAACTCCCCATGTTTATGCAGATAGACATGCACATTTTGCAAACACAGAGTGTGTGCACCGGAGCCACACTGACGGGAATGTGGGGCTGCATTTTTATCAAAGGACTTTTTACATCTGCTTGCAGAAAATGTTCCTGGGTCAAAGGATGAACAGAATTCCTAGATTTTGCAGCATCCTAATTTGCCGGTTGAGAAGCCTTTAGAGGTGCATACTCACCGACTTAAAACATTTGGTTGTGAATATAAAGACTGTTATAGATCTTAATTGTTTGACTATGAAATGATGATTTTACTTCAAGAAGCACCTGGAAAGTGCTTAGCTTAGGCTTAGCTGTTTGTGCTTAGATTCATAAAATCTTTAACACTGGTCTTTGAGTTCTTCTGAGGTCGTTTATTAACCTGAAAAAGGGGGACATTTTGTAGCTGGGGCTCTGTCTCCCCTCAATAGATTCTCCTTGCCTTTCTCCCAATGTGTAATTATTCTCTCCTCAATTTGTTTACACAGCTTGGAGATGGGGACAGAGTTCTCTGGCGACCGTGCAACTGAGTGCAATCACCCTAAAGAGAAGCATTTAGAAGCTATAAAACCTAAATGCCCTGCCATGCATCATTACATCGCACAGTTATTCAAATTTAGTAAATTAAATTAAATAATCTCAAATAACTTGATTTCGGGGCTTTAAAATTTCATCTCTATGGTGCCCAGTACTCCATTTCCTTTATTATTATTGTTCATCAAGTAGAATTTATGTTTTTTATGAATCAAAACCCTTGCCTGCCTCGCCGGCCCAAGCTGCTCGCGGCTGGCTAGGCGGAGTCGGTAGCTTGGCGCGCCACCTACCGGCTGATTGGGGCACAGCGGCCGGCTCCGGAGTTCGAGAGCGGTGCTGAAAGCCAGCGTGGCCACGGCGCTCATGTCACGTAAAAATCACAGACAGGACAACGCTCTCAGCGAGTGTGCTCACTGTTCCCTTGGGCTTTGTCGTTGTGGGTCCACTTGAAGTCGCGAGGACAGCCCAGAGCGATTTGCTGTTGAGGCTGGAGGAGTGTTTTCTGTTCCGGCTACAAAGCCAACCCGTTTGGTCGGTGGTGTTCTGCGGCTCCCATTCTTCCTTATTAAAGGCCAGATGATCTAATCCAACTGCTGTTTATCCCACAGATCTGGGAGACCATTCCTTCGTTACCAAAAGCCATTCCCTGCTCCTGCATGTTACCGTTCCAAGAGGACATTGACGATGAGAGACAGTGGCGGCTGGTGCCAGAGGCGTGATGGCCCAGATAACAACAATGCTGAATTTTGCCATGTGCTCCGTCTTAGAAAGAGTTTTATTGGCAGGCAAATCTTTTCCCCGTAACACTTCTGCAGGGGAGTTGAATTCTGGCATGGCAGGGGCAACCGCAAGCCATACGTTGCTTTAGAGGCTGGTTTAAATGTACTTTCCATTTAATAGCTCCACGGTGAAATGATGGCTCTGTGTGTTTCGGGAGGGAAATCCTTTCCAAGCAGCATTGAAATAGTCCTCATTCCAAACTTTCCTGACACCTTTGTTTAATGTCTCTTGCTTCAGTAACGTTGTGGAAGTGTGCCACTGACACGTTTTCACACATTTTTGAGATCCAGGCGTCCTGACTAGGCATCCAGGAAGTTCCTTTTCTCCGTTAGGCTCCCAAGCGGAGGACTCAGGGTGGGTATTTGGGTGTCTGAGAGTGCCTCCTAATTCGTCAGCTGTCTCCTCTCCCTCCCTCCACCACCCTCCCCCACCAAGTCAAATGGTTCAACATAGCAACAGATGGTGTTTTAGGCTTTTTGCTGAGTTTGGGATGGTCTATTTTGTGCTTTCTCAGGAAGATTTCAACCATCAATCCACTCTGTTATTAATAAATTCAAGTGAAATATTAGAACCTTCTTTTAAAAATTGAGCTGACTTTGCCGGGTCCCATGGATCACACAGTGATAAGGTGTTTTCCCCATCCTCCAAAGGACGTCTCCTCCCTCTCCTTAACAGGAAACCTCTCTGCCCCCCTTGTAACACTCTTCCCCACTGCTTCTACGCATGCTTCTCAGATTTGGGTGCAGGGAAGACGTGGTAACGCAAGCTCGTAATTTACAGTTCTTTTTCATGGGCTAAGTTACACATCTCTGAAGATTATAAGACCACTTTCTCCTCTGAGCAAGCGTCAGACCTAAGTCATATTGTTCATTTGATTCAAGAAAAGCAGACTGAGGGGTGCTAGATGGTCTCGTGACTGAGCCTGCACTTAATGTAGAAAATCCCGTTCTTGAAGGGCTGCCTAAGAGCCTTCCTTCTTGCCACTCAGCCGTGTGAGGAAAAACCAAAGACCCTTGTCAGGTTGTTCCCCTTCCCGGTGGAACCGTCTTTGCTTCATCTGGTAACCGAAGGCACACTCTTCGGACTGTCCTGGCCCTATGGCTCCTGTCTTGTTGGTATTATTATCATTAAGATGGCTTTAATGGCTAGGTCCCTGTGGGAGTGGTCCTGCTTTCATGCCAGGTTCTGCAAGCCATGGCCAGGCAGCCAGCACTTGATTCCAGGAGCCCTGTCCTGTGCTTAGCACCTGCACCTGGGTCTGTCCATCCTTGGTACTGTGGTTTTCCAGCGCTGGTTGATATGGTATTTGGTGGGATTTTAAAAACTCTACTGAGTTTAAAAGAGTTGGCCAAGAAACACAGGCATGGACTAGTTCCCCAAACCCAATCGTTGACTTATTTGTCTTATTCTTTTATGGAGAAAACCAGAAACAAAGCATCTAAAAGGTTGTTCTGTCTGACATTGAAATACCTTCAGGAAAGTGTTATGGGCCGAATTGTGTCCCCCCATCAAATTCACTTGTGCAAGTCCTAACCCCTGGTACCTCAGAACGTGACTGTATTTGGAAACAAGGTCTTTACAGAGGTAATTAAGATAAATGAGGCCATTAGATTGGGCCCTAATCCAACTGGAGTGGTGTCCTTATAGGAAAAGGACATTAGGACACAGCCATGCACAGAGGGAAGACCCGGTGAGGACACTGAGAAGATAGCCATTTACATGCCACAGAGAGAGGTCCTTCCTTCAGAGCCCTCAGAATGAACCAATTCTGCCGACACCTTGACCTTGTACTTCTTGCTTCCAGAACTGCGAAATGATACATTTCTGCTAATGTTTAAGCTACCCAGTCTGTGATCCTTTGTCACAGCAGCCCTTGCAAACTCAGACAGAAGGTGAGAAAATTATTGCAGCATCGGTGTAGTTTGGTATTCCAGAATGACTTCCATGATTTGGAAAAGCCCGAGACTCGTCTTCCCTGGCAGGAAAATTGGTGTGTCTCTCAGTGGCAGGGCTCCACGGTACACGAGATGAGGCCCCTGGAGGTCCCCAGCCTGGCCCTCACTTAACTGCTGAATCCTGGGGAGATCATAAGGCAGCACTAAAGTCTGTGAAGCATTATTGCCATGTACAAACCCTGGTTAACCATGGATGCAACTGTCTTCTATTTGGCTTCATATGTCTGGACACAATAAACACTTTCATGCTGAAATGAAAACACTTTAAGTATACAGTACTTTACATGTCTCTTTCGCAGACCCTTAACAGGATGTTGAACAGAGCTAAGTAAGCTCTGTGGGCCTGCGAATTCGATCCCCAGGTATCATGCACCTGTCTATGTCATTCGGACGGATGGCTCAGGTAAGAGCTTTCGGATTGTGCCCTGAAAAGTGAGACCTTCATCCATAAATGCTCTTTAAGGACTTGCCAGATTCATTTTCTCCTCCATGCAGCTAGCTGTTTTTCCCAGGGAGCATTTGGTCAGATGCCTCATTCTTTGCTGGATGCCATGGGCATTTATCCCATATGGTGTTCTTAGTAATGCCCCAGAAACTACACTCACTTGCAATCTGGGGGACACAGGAAACACAGCAACTGCTCTGATACACGCGGTGGATTTGGTTTAGTAGACATGAGAAAACAAGAAAACAACTTTCAGCTGGATTTTTCATGTTAGGAAAGAAACGTTTCAAAACCAAGTCGAATCACAAGAATTCCGTCTCACTGAAAAAAATTGTAAAGCATTTTTATTTTTATTTCCTTTAGTGTGTCTCACTATGTTATACCGGTTTATATGGTCCTGAAAGCTTTTTGTGGAAAAGTGGATAAAACTCAATATGAATCTCAAAAGGGATGGGAAGGCAGGGGAGATGTGGAGCAAAGAAATGTCTTTTGGATGGGCTTTTCCTAAATCTCGGCAGAATTTTCAAAAAATTAGGTATTGTTATTAGTGTCACTTTAAGAACCTGTAAGGTTACTAATGGATACAGGTCATGGTGACAGCCTTAAATAAACCTTCAGTAATAAACAAATCATGTTGCATTTTCATGAGATTGCCATCATCTCATGCCTGTTCCAATAGGGCAAAGAACATATGAAGGAAATGAGCGTGATAGATTGTATGTATCATGCTGTCACACCCATGAGTGAGACAAACAATATCTCAAGGAGACTCACACTGTCTTCCTGATAAAAGTCAACGAGGATGTGCATTAATATGGATCCTGTACTTGACAATGAACTATTCACTACCCGACATTACGTCGTGCTTTACACACACACACACGCACACACACATGCACACACACATGCACACACACAGACCCTATGGAATAAGAAAGAATTCAGTAGATGTTAGGGATTCGCTCTCAGGATTTGGGAATTAAATACAGAGAGGGCTAATCAAATGTCAAAAATTAAAGGGGAGTTAATAAAATGAATAAAATGAGTTGTCTAACTTGTAATTATATATGTATGTCACCTTTGCTTTGGGTCCATAACTCAAGACCCCACATAAATTAAGTTTATAGTTTGACCCATTTAAAAATAACTCTCTTTTGCTGTTGAGATCTTTAAGGTCAAGTTCAAGAAGTGTCAGCACTCCAGTGATTTACCATTTTGGGTTTCCTTTCTGCATATCTTTCTCCAGCATTGGTGTGCTGCGTCTCTCTCCGCCACCTGCCCCAGAGAGCTGATGGGCTCCTTATATTCACAGTATCCGTTGTCTGGTAAGAATATGACAAATATCTGCATTGCTTTTCGTTTTTCACTTGTCATCGGGATAGTTGAGGTGATATACTAAACAGGCTCATACAAAGTCCTAGGACTTAACATATCATTTCCTTCAAAGTGATCTGATTCTAACGTTCACATTTTAAAATATGATTTTGTTTATTGGTGAATCGACCACTCGGAGATAAGGTGTGTTAAGCAATCCAGAGAGTATTTTCATGGTTTAATAGAAAAGATCCTGATGTTTTTCCTATCTGGATGGTCCTTGAGATGAATGTGGTGTAAATGAATGTATGATACATTTCACCGCTACGGAAGCAGCTCAAAAATCTTTCCATGTATTGATGGGCTAACAGCTGCAAACACAAGGTGACATCTTTAAAGATAAGGACACTGAGGTATCGATTAGACAAATCTATTTGGCAAGGCAGCGGTGATGTATAGATAGGGGACAGGGAGAAACCTGTGAATACATGTATTTGAAAATACCTGGCACAGTTTGTAAATAATTATAATAAAGGCTCTGCCAGTGGCTTAAGGATCCAAGTACTATGAATTGGTTGTCATCGTTTCACTTTAAAGATAGATTAATTAATTAATAATAGAAGAATGAAGATGAGTAATTGATGACATATTAATTAATGTGGCAGTTCTTATGAGAGTAGTGTGTAAATGACATCAAAATTCATACTGAATGAATTCACTGTGAGTGGGATAATTGTAACGAATACCTAAGAAATTAATAACAACAAAACGTTTGGAATTTCGGGCCTTCAGGTAATGAGGGTGGCAAATCCCGGGCCCCGGACGAGGTGTCAGGTCACGTCAAACCCAGTTCTAGAAGTCCCATGGTCTTCCAGAGTGAGTTTCCCTCCTGATGGCAGGGTTTGAGATCTCTCCACTGGCCATTTTGCTTCTGCTGGGTCTGGTGCTGCTGAGACTGGTGTCCCAGTCACTGCTTTTCAGTGGTTGCTGGCTGCTCCCTGAGCCCTGAGCAAACTGTTATCAAAGCAATGCTGGTGAGCGGGAGCGAATCACTAGATGCTGGTTAACGAAGGCCTTGCAAAGATTCCCGAAAGGAGCTTCTGCTCTTTGGTTGATCTTTTTGATCCTGCCTGTGGTCTAAGTTTACTGTGTTCTGGAGCTTGCTCTGAGATGGAGAGAAAGAGGGACTTCCCCAAGGGCACACACCTGTATATCCCCAGTCCAGGGTCCTTCCTTCTGGCCTCCAACAGGGCACCTTGACCAAGCAGTGAACTGGGGCTGAACGGAGGAAACTGCAAGAGTGTTTCCATCTGGTAAGACAGCGAATGATTGGAAATACTTTATGGATGGGTTAATTTCCTGCCCTAGGAGAAGGGCTCTTGCATAGTGTTAGAGTTCTGGGCGCCCTTCAATAATTCAGAATCATTCATACTTGGCAAAAAGCAAAGACCTGAGACCTTGGAGCTGCTCACATATTCGGTAATTCACAAATCCATGAGAAAAACAAGAAATGAAGTCTAAATATCAAATAGCTTCTCTCTTCTCCCAGTATCTAAGCAGAACCCTATTTTGGAAGCCAAGAGAGGTCAAATTTCTTTGCATGACAAAAGACCAGAAGTTGGGGCAAGCTTCCAGAGGGAGGCAGGTGAGAGGTAAGGAGTTTGGAGCTGCAGCTCTGAAGAAGGAAACCCTAAGGAGGACTTTCAGGAAATCTTGCTGTGGGCTTCGCGATGTAACCCTCCCCCCCTTCCCTTGCCAAGGTCTCCAGGATTCTTGCCTAAAGACATACATCACTGTTCAAGGCTTTTGAAGGCAGTGCTGCTTTGAATACGACACTGAGGACACACTGATCACGAGGTAACCAAGCTTCGTGTGGTCTACTTTTAATGAAACCTTAATATCTCCAGCACTATGCTAGGGTCTAGGGATAAAAAGTGACTACGACCCCATTTCTGCCCTCACGACTGGGGCACAGGGAGAGGAGGCACCTAGGACTTTCATAGTGAACTATTTGGTTAATGTCTGTTTCTCCCACCAGACTGTAAACTTCATGAGGACAAGAACCAAATTTGTTTAGTTCATGATACCTAATGGATAAAAGACTCTTAACAACATTTGTTAAATGCACGAGCGTTGTATCCAGTTCTTAGGGCTGCTGGATGATTGAAAACAACAGACATGCCTGCTTTCACAGCTCTGGGAGCTCAAAGTCCAAAATCAAGGCGTCTGTAGGGTTGGTTCCTTCTTGGGGGCTCAGAGGAAGATTCTGCACATGCCTCTACTTCTGGCTGACTTTGTCTTAACTGATATCTGGAAAGACCCTGTTTTTAAATAAGATGACATTCATAAGCACCAGGTTAGGGAGGCAGTATATCTTTTTTTGGTGAGGGTGGGGGAACACAGTTCAACCTCCCACAAGGGGTGAATATAGTGAGTGCATTTTTGAGATGAATACTTTGGAAACCCAGTTTGGGCAGGACAATGGCCAGCACCCATATCCGTATCCATGGGGAAGTGAACAGGGCCTGGACTGGGAGAAGTCTAGGGCATGCCCCATAGAGCTCCCGTGTCTTCTCTGTGGATCCTGCTTCTACTCAGACAGCTGGTCAACCCCCACCCGCTCCCTTCTTGCACCCCTTCCCTCTGCTTGCCGCCTTCTTCTGTTGCCCTGCCATGGCCTTTCCTTTCCTTCGTCTGTTTCTGCTTCAATTCTGCCTTTGGTAATGGCGGCTCAGAGGAGGGTAAAGAGGCAAAGGGGCTCACTCTTTGCCCCCAACGAGTGGGTCCCATACAGATGGTTCCAGTGGCCAGAAGCGAATGCCACGGTGCCTGGGGACCTTGCTCTGGCCCACGCATGCAGTCTGACTAGGAGAACTACAGGGAACATAATAGCTAATGTTTATCCAGCACGTACCACATGCCAAGTATCGTGCTAAATGCTTGATACGTGTCTTGATACGGCCCTTTGAGTCACAAGCCAAGTTACTTCCTCAAGGTTGTCCAGTATATCAGAGGTGGGTTGAGACTTTAACCCGGGTTTATTTGTCACCAACGTTTGACTCTTAACCTCAGGCTCTCAAGCAGCCTTGAGGTTCCACCTGGCGCCCGTGAGGGTGTGGCCTCCTTGTGAGTGTCTGGTTTCCTGCGAGGCCCTTGCAGCCACACAGGGAAACTGGGTCAACTGTGAAGGAGGGACAGAGGGAGGTGGGGCAGAAAGAGCAGTCCCTGGGACACAAGTAGAAGTGAAACGTGTCAATTCTGGGCTGAGGTTTTTAAGAATCAGAGATGCCCTTACCACGCTTTCCCCCAGCTGCCAGGAGAGGGAAGAACTTTGAGTTGAAAGGTGAGAGCTCTTGTTTTGCTCTGGGTGAGACATACATTTTGATTGTGTTAAGCCACAAATGTTGCTGCTTATTTGTTCCCTTAACTAATACGGGGTGCAACACAAGGAGGAAGATCAGGGTGATTTTAGCTCATACTTGGCTCCATCCGTGTGACTGTAAAGCTCCTACAAGTCAGAGTAGGCTCTGTGATAGGTTCTTGGGAGAACACCCCCTCCCCTCTGTTGAAAGGTATTTGCATCGAAGATCTCCTTGCAGGGATCCCAGAAAGCACTGGAATCCTCAGTAAAGCCCAGGCACAGCCCAGCCTCAGGATCCAGCTCTGGGCCTCCCATTTGGTGGCAGATCCACTGTGCGTGTCTGGCAGGGCAGCCCTGGGCCAACCCCAAGAGGCTCATGCATATGTCTCCATCCAGACTGGAGCACTTACTACCACCAGGACTATGGTTTTAAAACATTTTATTCAGAAACAATTTCAGCCTTCTAGAAGAAATGTTCCTTTCCACGGAACTTAGATCCCCCTTGGCAGAGAAGGAAATGGGAAGGCATGGGAAGTGATGTCTGAATTGACTGAGTACCCAAAAGGGACCGAAAAAAAATTTAGAATTGACTAAATTATCATGAAATTAGCAAGACTAAATTTTTCAACATCGGTGGAAATGGGAGCCCCAGAGATAGCTAAGTTTGATTATGGAGCAATAAATGTGACTACGTCTTGGCACACATGGGTGCACTTTGCACACCTCACATTTATCCTTCTACAGATGTAGTGGCTAGTTAGTGCTGGGTGAAGTCCTGCTCTCCCTCTGGGGCTTTTAGAATATCTTGACAAAGCAGGGGCGCCTGGGTGGCTCAGTTGGTTAAGTGTCTGCCTTTAGCTCAGGTCATAATCCCAGGATCTTGGGATCGAGACCCATGTTGGGCTCCTCACTCAGTGGGGAGTCTACTTCTCCCTCTCCCTCTGCCCTTCCCCCCCACACCCCCCGCTGGTGCTCTCTCTTTCTCTCTCTCTCAAATAAATTAAAAAAAAAATCTTAAAAAAAAAAGAATATCTTGGCAAAGCAACTTTGGGACAGGATTCTGCCCAGTGTTGGAGAAAGTGACTGTTGACAAGGTGTTCATGTGTTCATCCAACAGATATTTTTTGAGCACATACTCTGTGCCAGGCACTGGGCTTTCCAAGGTTGAGAAGGTCCTTGCCTAAAAGGAATGCTCCTCTACTACCCCAGATTCCTCACATTCCTGAGCTATATTGCCTAGATATTTTGCTGAGGTCACCAACTGGAAGGAGGGTTGCAGAGCCATAGAAAGACAGAGGTTTGAGAGTCAGGCTACCTGGGTCCAAATGGCAGCTGGGTTTGTAACTTTGGGCGTATTAGGAACTCTTAGGGCTTTAATTTCCTAGTTTGTAAAATCAAGATAATAATAACCCATATCTCACTGCAAGGCTGCTTCAAGGATTAAATGAGATCATTTACTTAAACTCTGGAATATGTGAGCTCCGAGTCTATGAAGTTCTGAGTGACTCCGCAAATTGCAGCTCTTGCAGTTGATAGAAAGAGATTTCAGTGAGATGAAGGAAGGGAAGATTCTGCGAGGAGAACAGAATTGGATGGGATGCCTGGGCAACCAGTCCTCAGGCTGAAGATAAAGAGCTGGGGGGGTCGTTGGGGGCAAGAGGGTTGCAGGAAAGAAGGTACATGACGCACACTGGCCTTGCCTCCCTTGACATGCTGCCCTGGTGTGGAGCCCAGTCATCGAGAGCCCACACCTCCATGTGGCATTTGCTGGGCCCTTATCATGGACTTCCGGGGCCATCTTGCCAGGGATGGACCCTTCCCCCCCCTTCCCCCCCCTGGGGCCACATTCCTCCTGGATTCCCTGCCCTTCCTCCAGCTCCATCCAGCTCCACACTAGGACTTGTCCAAAGCAAAATGCTAAAAGGGCAAGTTCTGTGGCACTTTTGAAGTGAGAAACACCAGAATAATCCACAACATCCCAATTTTTTTCCATACCTTTTCAGGAAATCACCATTTTATACCTTGAGGTTTTATGCTGTTGTTCTCTCGTTATTTTCTGTTTGGAGTTGTACATGAACACAGAACTGCCCAGCAGAGGAAACAAGCCAAGCCAATCGCAAAGTTCCTGGCCATTGAGGAACTTGAAATCTAACAGCGTGAGTGGCATAAACAATTCAATACAGAATAGAAACAAGATGATTCGTGGCTTTTCCTGATGCAATCCTTTGTAGAACAGGTAGGCTTTCAGGAGGAGCAAAATGCAGCTGAAGCAAGAAAACACTAATTGTCATATGTTCTAAATGAGAGCAGACAGTGGGGGGGAAATGCGGAGTTAAGATTTTATGATAGAAAAGATAGAAGACCCAGAGTCTTCCAGATTTGGGGAAAAGGGGTCAAGGAAACCAAATAAGAGAAAATATGGAAGCAATGAGTGGTGGAAGGTTTTGGTTTGCAGACAAAGATACTTGATCTTCACATAAGTTCAGAGATACTGTGTGTTAGAGGGAGTGAGGTGTGGGAACTGGTTGTGCAACCCAGCCAGAACTAGCTGGTCCCAAGAGCGGAGCCCAAGCCCAGGACGTCCATGGGGCGTCAAGGATAAAATGGCGATGGTATCAGTAAGCCCTGCTTCCGTCGGAGAGGAGAGCCTGTGCCCTGGGGGCCCGGTGGACATCTGGAATGGTGGGACAGGTGGGGGTGCTGAGTCCTGTGTTAAAACATTCCTGCCCCAGGGGTCTTCATCATTAAGCACCTAATGGTCTATTTTCTCAGACTAAGTGTAAACCAGAAGCGGGTGAAACCAACTTGGTAATGGGCAGTGGCTTCTCTAGGGTCTCCATACCTTCCCTTCCATACCTTGTCCTCTGTGTGTCAGAATCTCTTTGGGAAGCGACTTCCTGTCTCCCTGTATGGGTAATGCGCGTGATCTGGTCTGGTAGTAAAATGGTGCTGGCCAAAGGGCTGATGGCTATCAACAGGAGACGTCAAGCACCGATTATGTCTTGCGGGACTGAGGGACATAGTGCAGGCCTCCTGCCTCTAAAGAAAAGCTGGACATGGATGAAGGCAGCCAGAGGGCTGTTCATCTTTTGTGTAAGCACCTCCACCATTTAAGAGTCTGTCATGGACGTGGGAAGTTGCGACCACAGACGAAGGGCTGAGAACAAGTGAAAGGCTATTTCTTTCTTCTTCCATTACCTTCTGGCTCTAAAGCCTCTTCTATTCTTAAGTAAAATTGCAGTGCAGTAATGAAAGCAGCCCCAATGGGAAAATCCAAAAGGGTGTCCTCAGTTAGCTATTGCCTCAGAATGCTACCTAATAAAGTTCCCCCAAACACCAGAGCTTAAAACAACGGTCCTTTATTAGTTCTTACAAGTCTGACGGCCTGAGCTCCCAGTTGGAAATGGCTCTGGTCCTGGTGCCCTTCATCTTCCTCCTGGGACAGCAGGTCAGCCCTGGCTTGTCCTTCTCATAACAACGGCAAAAGTGCAAGAGAGCAAGCCAGTCACAAAATCTTTTCTTGCCCCGTGTGGGCCGTCCCCCTCATTGCCCATAGCAAGTCACAGGGCTGAGCCCTGGGTGGAGAGGTGGGGAAGTAACCCCGCCCATGGGGGAGGGGGTGTGGCCAAGTTACAGGGCCGGGGTGGGAAGTGGTCAGAGCAATCCAATACGCGCATGCGCCTGGCTTGTCCTGTTGCTGTGGGTCTGTGTGCTACAGAATGAGCTTCTGTTCTTTCTCCTTTATATGGAAGCCTGGATTTGACCAAGTGGGAGCTTCCTGAGGGCACACCTCAGAGACGAGGGTGAGGGGAGGGTTTGGGGAGGAGCCTGGGAGAGAAGAAGAGCAGACAAGTTTTCCCAGAATGGGGGAGGGGGAGACCCTGTCCTACTGATCTTTTTACTGGGTGAGGAGGGAAACCTGAGAGGAGTCTCTTCTGGTAGGGGCGAGTGAGGGCCCATCCTTCCTCACTTCCCCTGCCCCAGGGGCTTGTGGAGCTCCTGGTGAGCGGTCCTCAGTCCAGCCAAGATCTGGAACAGCTTGAGAGCTTTCTGGTTGAAAAGCTCAGGCGAGACCGCTCAGCTTGGTGTCATTTCTGCCTCCAGTGGGGTCTGTACCCCTGCTTACAGCTCAAGCAAGGAGCTCCCTCAGGCTGGGCAAAGAGAGTTGTGTTTTTTGCTACACATCAGGGCTGGACTGACCTTGACAGATGAATCAAGTCTTGAACAAGCGACATTTATATCAGCCTGAAGTTTTAAGCTCAGGAATGGACAATAACATCCTGCAAATATCCTCTGTCTTGGAGACTTAGGTGGGGTCCGCGAGATGGAGAAGCAGTCCTTAACCTGCTCCTGTTTTCTCGGTCATCCCCAAGTTCAAGGGGAGAGTTTAGAGTCAGGGACCACAGCTCCAGGCCCCGGAAACCTGCAATCCTTTGCTTGAGTCTGAGAAACCAGGAATGACCTTTCAACACTTGGGACACCCACGAATCATTGGTTTAGAAGTTTCATCTATTCTTTAACAATCACTCCCTCTTATGTTATTTTGTAAGCTTCCAGTTCACACTGTTGTCAAAGTCAGGTCTAACTTAGAGTGCAACTTTATTTTCCTGGCAGTTGTGTTGTATGCAGGGGTTCCTGAGGGAAAACCCATCTGCTGGTTGGAAAAAAGAAACAGGACTTGAAAAAAAAAAAGATAAATATGGGAGGTCCCCAAACTCAAGGTACACTGGATAAAGATATAATAAATACCCAACTTTCCCTGGGTTTCCAGATGTTTTGGTTTATAGATAAGGTCTCCTTTTGCAGACAAATAATTGGACCTACTGCTTTAAATTTAGAGATACGGCATCTGAAAAGGAGTCTAGAAATCGAAGGAGAGTAGTGAGTATATTGTTTGAAAATGTATATTGTTCAAGTTGGTTTATTGTTACATCATCTGACTTTTCAAATATCTGGAAATCTGTTAGTTTATTTTAAAGGTTGAAAGTAGAGATGCAAATTGCATGAAGAGAAACGAAAACCCTGAACTCCTTGGTCTTCAGTGCTTTCTTTTGAGGAGACCTGCAGCTTTCAGTTTTCTACCCTGACCTCAATCGGATGGTGGGGTGGGGCGGGGGAAAGCCTGAAATTCCTCTCTCGCTAAAGCTGCGCTCTTCCCTAGAGCTTAAAAGTCATGGTGTCTTCATCATTTCCTTCTATTGTTTGCATTTTCCAGTCTGAAGCTCTAGGGTTTTTTTTTGTTTGTTTGTTTGTTTGTTTTATTCTTCATAAAAGTTTTAAGAGCAATTTTAGATTTCTCAGCCTCGCAGAGAAATTGCCAACGCTTTGAAGTTGATCCTGAAGGATAGGTGAGCAGTGGTTCCGGCCTCCTTGTGGCCAGCCCCTGGGTGTCTGACCTGTGTCACCATTACTAAGAGCTGGTCTGCATTGCCAGGGGACGGCCAGAATTCAGAGAGGGGAAGGAGAAAGGTCTGTTTAGTGTAATCTGCATACGAGCTGCAGGTGTCTTCCCGGAGTTAACACAAATGCCATTTCTTTTTGGCACAGGAAGGCTTCCTTAGACTTGTTTAAAGCATGAAGCCCAGGCAGACAGCCCAGCGATGGTGATAACAAATTACGTCTCAAAGAGACTACAGTGCTAGTAGACATACCACCCCACTCAAATTATTATTTTTTCTTTAAAAAAATATGTAATTTATTTATTTGAGAGAGAGAGCACGAGGAAGAGGAAGGGCAGAGGGAGAGGCAGACTCCCCACTGAGCAAGGAACCTAATGTTGGGCTTGATCCCAGGACCCTGGAGAGCATGACCTGAGCCAAAGGCAGATGCTTCACTGCCTGAGCCCCTCAGGAACCCTTACTTTTAAAATTACTCTTTTTATATATTATCCTTATGGATCAACTGGTGAACTTGATAGTAATCATAAAATGTATTTATTACAATAAATTCCAATTCAATGGCACTTTCTGGTGAACCCGATGAATTTTTTTACAGGTAAGTTGGTCTTGTCTAGACACAGTCACCAAGGACTTTTGTATCGTTCCTCTCTCAGTGACTTCCCTCCTCATTCTCACCTCTGCCACTGCTGCCACACCCTGCACCCCAACCCCAGCAGCGCGCACCATACCTAGCTTATGCTCCTATAGTGGTAAAACGTATTGAGAATATTGGTGTCTTAGCACCTCAAGTACATTCTCTCGGGTTCCATAGGAGATGGCGAACTAGAGCAAAGGAGAATGGAAGAGTTGGTTTTGTTCCCACCTACAGGGGAAGGCCAAAGAATAACCAGAGGAAATGAGGTCTTTTGGAACTCCAAAATGGGACTCAAGAACAATGCAGCCTTCTGGAAACTGTGGAGTGTTAACGGAAGTTATTCCCTGTTACAGGAAGAGTGAGTGAGGCAATGTGTGTTGTGGGACCTCTGGCTGGGCTCTCAGCTGCAGAGGGGCAGCGACCTGGGAAATAAGAGGAGACTTCATTTGGCAAGATTCAGGCTTGGACTAGAGGAAGACCCAGAGGTCCCCTTCTGAGTTGTTTGTATTCAAATATGAGCATTAAAATAGACCAAATAGTTGGATATGACTTGACTTTTCAATTTTAAGAGGGTGAACTGGAAGGTCTTTCCCTTCACTTCCTTTCCCTTCCCTTCCCTTCCCTTCCCTTCCCTTCCCTTCCCTTCCCTTCCCTTCCCTTCCCTTCCCTTCCTTCTCTTCCCCTCCTGAGAGCTATAGAACTTACTGGTTAACAGCACTAGATCTGGCCTTTGACCCTGCTCTGTCACTTCCTCTCTATATGCTCTTAAGCAAGGTACTGTACTCTTTCTGCTCCAATTATTTTTTCTGTAAAATCTGATAACGATAATGGCAATTCACAAATGTTTGCCATTAGGAATATGCTTATAATTTTTTTTGACTCTGTGAATAAAACACTTCTTTCAGAAATATATAGTATCATACAATTAAAAATTCTCCCTTTCTTAAGATTTCCACCAAATATTTCCTAATTTCGTTAGGAAAGGCAATGAGTGATTTGAGGAAATAGAGTGTCCTGGGGTGCCTGGGTGGCTCAGCTGGTTAAACGTCAGACTCTCGGTTTCAGCTCAGGTCACAATCTCAAGTTCAGTGCAGAGTCTGCTTGTCCCTCTCTCTCTGCCCCCCTGCCCCTCCCCTGACTTGTGTGCTCTCCCCCTCTCTCAAATAATTACATAGAACCTTAAAAAGAAAAAAAAAAAAAAAGGAAATAAGGTGTCCTAACTACCAAAATCTAGGCTATGAATTTTAGCTGCCTTAACACACTTTTAAACAACTTCTTGTACCATGAACATCCTTTTATTTACCTACCCACCTGTCTGTACACCCATGCATCCTGTGCTCCCTCTAGCTGTCCGTTCAGTATGTATTTCGGAATACCTGCCATGTGTCAGACACAGGGCTATACCAAGGGCCTCTCCAATTAGACAGGGGGAGGGAAGAAACCTCCACCGAAATCAGCCAGAAGGCAAAACTTTCATTTAGTATGTGACCAATATTTTCAGTATTTACACAGTAACTTTTATGCAAAATATGCTCTATTTTTTTTTTTAAGATTTTATTTATTTATTTGACAGAGAGAGAGACAGCCAGCAAGAGAGGGAACACAAGCAGGGGGAGTGGGAGAGGAAGAAGCAGGCTCACAGCGGAGGAGCCTGATGTGGGGCTCGATCCCGTAACACCAGGATCACGCCCTGAGCCGAAGGCAGATACCCAACCGCTGTGCCACCCAGGCGCCCCCAAAATATACTCTATTTTGCCATAATACCAAAAGCAAGCACATGTGTAGTAATAAACACTTAATACTTTCATGTGTATTTTTAAATTTTAAAAAAAAAATTATGGTAAAATACACATAACACAAAATTTACCATCTTACCCATTTTTAAGTGTGAAGTTCAGCGGCATTACGTGCGTCCACATTATTGTGCAACCGTCACCAGCAGCCACCTCCAGAACTTTCTCATCTTCCCAGAACGAAACCGTGTACCCATTAAACACCAAATCCCTATTCCTCCCTCCCTCTAGCCCTTGGTAACCACCATTTTACCTTATGGCCTTATGAATTTGGCTACTTGGGATGCCTCATATGAAGTGGAATAAGGCAGTATTTGTCCTTTTGTTACGGGCCTATTTCACTTAACAGGATGTGCTCAAGGTGATCCAAGGACATGTCAGAATGTCCTTTCCTTTCAAGGTTGAATAATATTCCATTGTATGTATAACCACAATTTCATCCATTATCTGTCAACGGACATGGTTCACTTCCACCTTTTGGCTATTGCGGGTAATGCTGCTATAAACATGGGTATTCACATACACTTACTATTTTGATAATAATAATTCAAAAGCAAACCGATTGCTTAATGGTAAGTAACAGGTAACAAACATTTCAGTTTTATGAACAGAGCTCATTTACTCCTTCAATAAACATTCACTATCTTCTGAGTGCCAGGTGCTGGGGGCAGTGTGCTAGGGTGTCCAGGGTGAACCCCCAGGCTGTCACAGAGTTTCTAGTCACAGGGGGAGGAAGATATTAAACAACGGCACATATAAATCAGCACATAATTATTCATTGTGATCAGTGCTGTGAAGGGAAAGAGCAGGAGGCATTAAGAAAGCATTGATTGGGTGACCTGACTCAGGCAGGGTGGTCAGGGAGGGGCTTTTTGACAAGGTGACATTTCGCTGAGGCCTGAGAATCAGAAGAAGTCAGGCCGGTGCAGAGTGGGAGGGAAGAAACTTCTGGGTGAGGACACAGCACAAACAAGTTCTGGGCAAAACTCCGGAAATGTTTTTCCAATGCCCCCTTTGCAAATCAGTTCTGACTGTGTTTCTGGTTGCTCAGTGTGACTTGAATTCTTAACATTTTAGCAGCTTAGAGTTTTAGTTTATGAATCAAGCATAAAACTACTTGCTACTGACATATTCTGTGACTTTGGAATCGTAGTGCTGTGATGTGACCGGAAGCATAGATATTCTTCTTCTCCAGGCTGTACTTAACCCAGCCTCATTTGAGGACTTGGGGCCTTGGGGAATCCATAACAAGGATCCTTGCTGGTGCTTCCCACATAAGACGCAGTGATAAGTAGGGCGAGGCTCTCGGAACCCTTTGGGAAGAGGAGTGCTGTCTCAATATGAAGCGTGACTCATATAGAGCCCTTTCTGGATTAAAGGGCTTTGAAAACCTAGACATTACTCCTTTTCATTTTATATTTTTTTGACTCATAGTGGAATAATTCTCAAGCCACAAGACTTTATGTTGCAGACTGGATTGCTAAGGAAGAAATTCTGGATTTTTATGCAGTCAACCAAAATAATAGCAAGTGGGAATAAAAAACAACAGTTGCCTCCTTTAAGCAGCATTGGCAAGTATCTCAAGTCCATGTCAGCCTCCTCTGCCCTCATTGTTAATGGGCGACTCTCTTGCTCAGACCTGTGTACCAAAGTCATTTCCCTCAGACCACTTTATGGAGAAGTGAGTGTTCAGCATGTGTAAGTGGTGGTAGAAGGAGGTTCTTTTATGAGGTGAAGTGACTGGACACTCACAATCACCTCTCTCTCCTAGATGACTCTGAGAGAGGGTCACCATCAGTGAAAGTTTAGAAGCATTAAGCTCTTTTGTTGTTGTTGCTGTTACCTATGTTCTTTTTCATTGAGATAACTTTGTAGGAGAGAGAACCATTTGTAGTTTTTTATATTTGTATTAGTCTCAGATAACCAAGTAATATGGTACTTCTGTTTTAGTCATTCACTTTTCTCTTTAGGTAATGCCAACTCCGTGTTTCCTTTTCCCCTGATTTGAGGTTGGCTCATTTTGTCTGTTTGTTAAAGTATTTTAATATATGTTCTGTGCAGTCTTTTTCAAAATTTTTGGCCACAAGCCACAGCAAGAAATATTTTACTTTATCCAAAGTAACAAAACTTCACAAAAACAGTATGTATTCTTCCTATAAGAGATGCAATCTCATATTTTCTACTTGATAATATTCCCTTTAGCTATGTTCTATTTAATTTTTTAAATGCTAGTTGAAATCTACTAAAACATTGTCATGGTTCACAAAATGGTTAAGGCAGTGTGCAATCAGGCCATTGAACTTTCTGTGGTTCATTCGTTACTTTCTCAGTGTGTAAAAGTTCATCTCAAGAGGCTTTGAACTCCCTCAGTACAGTACAGTGGGGTTTTCATTTTTCCACAGGGCTCAGTACATGGCATGTGTTTCCAATGGAGAATGGTTGAATTAGGTGACATTCTCCTGAGTTTTGAACTCCCTGTCATTCCCAGGTTGGCCTGAATCAGAAGAGAAAAAAACTTGTTTAGATAGGTACCCTCTGTGAATTAAGAGTTCTGGGGAATTTGGCTTCCTCTGGTCAAAATTACAACTAGCTGAAATCTCTTTTTTTGAAGAATAGCAGTTAGCATCTTTATCATGTTCATTTGGTTATAAATAGCTTTTGGGAGACAGGTTGAGCCTTGGCTACCTCTGTAAGTATGAGTTTTCCACCCACCAAATAAGGAAAACCCCTCACAGGATCTTGAGGGTTACATTGAATAATATAGGTAAAGTACTTAATAATTCCTCAATATTCACAATTCTCATCATTTTTACTTTCAAATATGTTCGCTGCCAGGGATCCACAATATTATCTTCATATTTGGTTCTTTCAGCCTATGTGGTTAAGAGAAAATGACCAAGAGAAGGTGGAAGGGAAAAGTTGCAGGAGGCCACAGGCTGTATCTTTTTTACCCCTACATCTCCAACATTCAGCATCCATCATAGGTTATTCAGTAGTTGGTAAATATGGCATTGTAAGAGAACAAGGATAAAGAAGAGAATGGAAACCCAAGGTCCCAGTTGAAACTCATGATCAATTGCCCAAGTTCCAAACTGGAACCAGTTCTTAGACACCCTTTGATTGAAGATAAGTTCTCTTAAGGATGGATTCTGCAACACGGAGGCAAGCGGATAGAGTAACGATTTTCCAGTATTTCCTTAAAGGAATCTAAAGCTATTTACTTAGGTATCCATCCACTGAGGAATAGCTTATACCCAGCTTGATCCAAGGCTGGCGGTTATAGGCCCAAGTTAATGTTGATTCTAGGCTTTATTGGAGTCATGGTCTGGTCCATCTCATGGTGGGTCTAATGGGTCCATAGCCCAACAGATGGTCATTCCCCAAATTCCTGAATATATATTTGGTGAAAACACACTTAGCTTCACAGAATACTCTTATTGGTTTCTTGGCCTCTGGAGTATGAGTTATTGTAGTAGGAAAAGTCAAGTGGAAGCCCAGTCTCACACCAGAGTAGTAAATCAAAAGCAGAATTCCCTTCGGAAAGAATGACAGACATGACTGTGACACTAAATGATTTAAATGAAACAAAGGTAGTGGCTTTCATCATAATTGGCAGGCTGGTCTTTGCAAAACCAGATGGATCAAGGCATATGACAATGGACTACTGCAGACATAACCAGAAAGTGGCTTCAGTTACACTGGCTCTGTTGGATGTGCTCTTAATTAGTGTAGGTCCTTGCAGCCTCGGTATGAGGTATGCAACTATTGATCTGGTCAGTGCATTCTTTTCCATAAGGAAAGAGGAAGAGTACCAGTTAGCATTCATATGGGAGGGATGATCTAGTTTGAGGGTTATATTGATTCTCTTGCACTCTGTCATAATATAGTCTGAAAGGATCTGGATTGGCTGGACCTTCTGAAGAATATTGATCCACTCAAGTACTTTGGATGCCTTAGTAAGATAAATGCTCCAGAGAGTAGGAGATAAACTCTCCAAAGATTCAGGGACCCACCACATCAGTGAAGATAGTATGTGTCCAATGGTCTCGGGTATACCAGAAGAGGCCCTCCAAAGGAACAAACGAGTGCCTTTTCCTTAGTAAGGACAAAGTAAGGAACCAGTGGGTGCCTTGAACCCACCACTACTAAGAAAGAAGCAGGATAATGATTAGACCTTTTGGGTTTTGAAGGCAGTATATTATACACTTGAGAATATTTCTCTAACTTATTAAGTGACATGGAAGCTTGCTAGTTTTGTATTGGACCCAGAGCGAGAAAAGTCCTTGTAGTAAAAGCAGCTGCTGTTTGCACTATATGAGCCAGCAGACTTCATAGTCCTTCAAGTGTCTGGGTAGAAAGGACTGCTGACCAGAGGTTCTTCTAAGCACCCAAAGGGGAATTCCAGCATAGACTTCTAAGGTTCTGGAGCAAGGCCTACTGCCTGCAGCAGAGTATCATACACCATTTGAAAAATATCTCTTGACTTGTTATTGGGCACTGCTAGAGACAGACCACCTAAACAGGGAGTAAGTATCAATTGAGCACATGCCAAACTACCTATCATGACCTGTGTTCCACCAGCCCCACCAAGATATGAGGTCAAACAAGCTCAGCAGCAATCCGGTATAGAATGGAAGTGGTATAACTTGGACTGGGCTTGAGCTGGCCCATAGGACACAAATAAGCTGGTGGCCCAGATCTTCATGTCGCATACAACGTTGCATTCATTCTTTCCCTCAGCTCATATCTACTGCCACAAAGGGGATTTCTTATGACCAGCTGATGGAGAAAACCTTAGCTTGACTCAGACGGCCCAGCTAGATATATTGACACAAACCGAAGACGGGCTGTCTCTTCATGACAGCTTTCCTCGTGGCCCTGAAAGCACTGCATCTGGTCATTGATGTCATATAGCAAAAAAAGTGACTTAAAGTCAGAATAGATATGGGTTCTGGGGACGTGACTGATGATTTGGCTGGTTTTTAAGGAGCACAGAAGGAGAGGGGACAAGAAGCTCTGGACATGAGATATGTAGATGGACCTGTGGGAGAGGTCATGAAGTGTGAGGATCTTTGTGTTGCATATGACCACACACCAAGAACCACCACAGCGGAAGTGCTGAACAACCAAGCAGACAGGATGACCTGGCCAGTTGATGTCAGCCTCTGCCCTTGCAATGCACTCCTGAATGGAACAATTATGAGGGCAGGGATGGAAGCAATGCATAAGCCCCACAGCGTGGGTTTCCTCTCACCAAGCTGATTTAGCCATGGCTGCTACTGAAAATCAAATCTGAGTTCCTCGAGCAGACCAGAAAGGCATTGTGGTAAGTCTAGTATATAAGTCTCCTCTCATCCTAGATAAAGTGATGATTCATGTTCACTAAGACTGACAAGTACTCTGGCTATGGATTTGTCTTTTCTGCCCAAGAGACCTTGACCAATACACTATCCCAGGGCTCAGGCGGTGTCTGATTCACTGACATGAGATTGCACCCAGCATCTCCTTAGACTCAAGACTCCTTGATGGCACATGACCATGGGATTGCTGATTCTACCCCATACCACACCATTTGGAACTTGCTAACCTGATCGAATAATGGAAAAGGTTTCAACAAAGCGGCTGAATCACCGGCTTGAATGTGACATCCTGTGTGAGTAAGGCGCTAACTCAAGATGCAGGAGACCTTTTAGACTAAGGCTATTATACGTGCTGTATCCGTAGGAGGTAAAAAACCATGGCTTCAGGAAATAGCCATGGCTTTGGTCATCAGCATTTCTGTCATCACGACTGACTGGAGAAATCTGTGTTCTATCTATCAGGCTGTCTATTTTAGAGGTGTTGCTAACACCAAGAAGCACAGTAAGGATTCTGATCAATGTAAAGATAGAGCTGCACCTCTGGTCACATGGTCTCCTTGTGCCAATTGACAACTGGGCAAGGGAAAATTTATTATAAGGAGGAACAATTGATTCTGACCATGATGAGGGACCGCTGGTACATGCAGAGAACTGGGGGCCATGTGTTTGGCATTCCGATGACCCTCCTGCGGTGACTCTTGGTGCTTTCAGGCTCAGTTTAAATTGCAGTTGGGCAATAGAGCAAACATGGCCTGATTAGGGCATGGGCCGAAGAACTTAGATGCTGCAGGAAAGTCACCTAGGACCCCAGAAGTGCTACCCAAGGGTGAGGGGAATCGACAATAGTTGGTAGAGCAGGGCAGTAATGATGAAATACGGCCCTGGGACCAGCTGCAGGCAGGGGGGCTGTAACTCACCCCACTGACAATCCTTTTGTAAGTTTCCTTAGGAATTGTGACCCAGAATCCTGAAAAGGCCAGGCGGGCATGGAGAGCACTGGCTGTGAGAACAAGTGAAAGTGAATGGTGAAAGGGGTGGACTATAGTAGGTACTGTGGTCCCTTGCTTGGATCCACGCTCCTGGGCCCGAACGTCCCACTGCTCTGTGTGCCCGTGGTTCCTAGGTATCAGCTGTCCCCTTCTCCAAACCATTTCCTTCCACTAATGGGAACAGCCTTGTCAGGAAAATTTGCACTGACTTCCAGGATGGGGGGGGGGGTGGCGCAGGCAATGGTTGACTTCCAAGGGGATATGGAAGGCAGGATCTTTTACATCATGTGGGAGCGATAACCCTGCAGCTCTGTTTACGCTCTGGAGCTCCTTTCACCACCTACCACAGGCTGGACTTTCCTGAGACCACAGTCTTGCTCAGCTCTTTCCTCTCCTTCACCACCATGCTTCACTCCCTCTCTCCCTCACCAGTTTGTCCTGTAAGGCATTTGCTCAATAAATCCTGAACACCTGAAACTCTGATGAGGCTCTAATCTTCTCCCTCCTTTTTCTGTGGCCCTGGGGAGAAGGCATTCTGTTCATTATCCCATGAACAAAAGTAAGAATGTTGGTGAATGGAGCCACTAGAAGGCCGAATTTTTAGAAGTGAAGGGTACCATGGAGGGTAAAATTTACTCAGGACCACCTCTTACTTTTATGGTTTTTTAATTGATGCATAATGCATGCACAGAAGAGCACACTGAAATATATGGCTTGCTGAACTTTTACTAGAACATTGCAGAACAGGAGGAGAAAGGGGACAGGTATCATATACTCTCCTATAACTAGGCCCAGAAACAACCATCAACTTCCATTTTTTTTTCACAGGGTAGGGCTTGTCACATCGCCCACCTACAAGACGAAAGGAGAACTGGACATGGGTAAGATTAAGAATCTCTATAGTATTAAACACAACTTTGGCCAAGTCATTTTTTCCCCCCACTGAGTTTTCTTGTACGTATCAATTTCTCTCCTTTCCCCAGTTTCGGTGGCCCACCTCCAACCATCCCAACCCAATATGCAGAAGAGGAAAGATTTTGTCTTCACTGTGTTCATCCAATGATAAATTCTGAAGCACCTGATCGATTTGATTTGGGCTAAATACCCCTAACTGACAGTGAAGTCACCTTGACTACAATTCGAGGTTCAACTTGAAACAAAATGATAGCTAAGAAACATTCTATAAGGCATATCTTCTGCAATTTTTAACAACTTGCAAAGAAATTTTGCAAGTTGTTCAATTTTGCAAACCTCTATGGATAGAGGCTACAAGGACACCTGATTACACCAAGAGAGGTGCACAATTTAGAGAATCACTGATGACACCAGGAAAAAATGTAAAAATAATCACAGATCCTTTGATATTAATGCACATTGTCATAATGACTACCATTACTGGCTGTGGGGCCACATTCCATAATGAGCCTTTTTTGGGACTTAGCGTTGCATAGAAGTGCCAGAGATACCGTTTCTATTAATGAATGTGCAGTTCTAAGCTGGAACAATGGCAAAACTGTATTAGTCTGTGAACGAAATTCTGCTGAATTCACAGACAGGTGACATTGTGTGGGCACTAATGTATATGGAGCTCTCTTTTGTAATAAAGCTGCTATTATCTTTAACACAATGATGCTGAATGTGCCGATATCAGTAGGTGCCGCTCTCCGAGACTTAACTCTTTGTGCTCTGAGTTAAGCAGCTCCTTGGGGCCCCGTCAGTGGTTTCCAACCTCAGCAAGTCACAGCCTTATTTTTACTTTATTTTCTTTTATTACTGCTTCCACCCTCCCTTTCTTTCTTCCTTTCCTTTTATGTTTTTATAATGACCTCTTTCACATCCAGATTCTTCTGTGCATGGAAACCTGTATTCTGCCCATTTGTCTGAGGCCATAGTCGACTGACGGCTGGAATCATGGAGTCTGGGGGAGATGCATCCTGTACTTTGCCTGCGGCTCCTGTCCCATCCCCCACCAATCAGGGCTCCATAGGGTAGTATCGTTTCTCCCAAAATAACGCATTCTCCAAGGGCAGTGACTACTGGGCACTGCGAAGGGACATGACCCATCACCACTGAAGAGACTTAGACACAGGATGCTGGTCCAACAGAGGGCCACTGGAGGCACGAGAAAAGCCCTGGTTCTTGTGGGCCTGATCACACGTGGCACCCAAGTTCACACAGACACAGGAATCCGAAGCTTTCCTTCCACCAGGGCAGAAGGCTGACCTGGGCTTATTTTCCTCTTCTCCATTATCTGCCTGTCGATGATCCACTTTCGGGATTACCTGGGGGAAGGCAGCAGTCTTGTTCCCTTTGGCCTTTGCACTGTCATCGGTCCCCACCCCGGGCCCCCGGCGCCTGCACTCGACCTGCTGCCCAGCAGTTCCAGGGAGAGAACCGGGAAGGAGCGGCCACCACATCCCTGGGCAGCTATTTCTGTCAACTGAAAAGGCCATTTAAGCAAAACACTTAATTACCTTTCCTCCTCCCTGCAACCCCTGGGAAAGTATGAGCCAGTCAGATGATGAGCTTAGAGAGAGCAGCAAGCTTGGCGAGGGCCAAGATTTTCATCAGGCAGAGGAGTGACCTCACCCAATCCCATCACGGAATGGGGAGCCGAGAGCAGAGCAAGAGGGGGACATAAACACGCTCCTCTGCAGTGCGGCTGCGTTATCTGACCCGTCACGCTGCACATTCTTGGAGCATTAGAGAGCTTCTAATTGCCAGGTTAAGCACCCAGGCCTGGCCTGTGCTTAGACCGTCCTCTGGGATGGAGACCACTTTCGACAGCGCCACCCTGTGCAAGGAGCATCCTCCCTGGGCACCGCCCTTGCCAGTGATCTCAAGCCCCTATGCCCAGGTTTCCGACTGAGAAAATGAGGATATCGGACTTGGAGGGTCTCTAAGGTAACTTTACATTCGATAATGCTAGAAAAAAATGGCTGCGGGTGCTGGGGAGATGGGAGGCGGGTCTCCTCCAAGCGAGTGAGCAGACTGGCTGCAGCTGGGGGAGGCGGGGTGGGGCCTCTTGTCGGTAGGAGCCGGGCCAGCGGGGGCGGCCGTCCTGGGGTTGCCAGACCAGTAATAGGGGTTCTGCCTGAAGAGGTGCAGCCTGCCAAGTGAAAGAAATAGGGAGCTGACCCTTTAAGGTAAGAGAAGGCGCTGCCCTGCCGGGACAGCCTGGCATCTTCGAAGAGCTCATACCAGCCCGGACTGGGAAGGGTGACAGATCCCCTGCCTCCGTGACAGAGCTTGCGGGCCATTGTGTTCTGGCCCCTATCCATTCTGACCTCAGCGTGTCTCATGATTTCTGTCCCCTTGTCTGCCCTGCTTGGACCTGGCATCTGCCCTGTACCAGCCTAACAAAGCACAGAGGCCATGCAGCTTCCCGCCCACGACTGCAGGCCCCACCACTGGGCCCAGTTGAGCTGCTGCCCGCTGGGCCCCCTCCCATGATTGGAATGTCACAGCCCACCACATTTTTCCTGCTGGCCAACCCTCCCTCATGCCCCTCTGGGGTCTGGCCTCACCTTTCCTGCTCACAGGCTGCCATCTTGCTTCTGCCTGGGTCGTAATTCTGTGCTGCCTCCTGGTCCCCTGGTCCCTGGCAAAGGAGACTCAGATGGCAAGACAAAAGGGGAGATTGAAGGTTACAACACCCCCATGGAGGCCAGATTGGAGGACTGAGAAAGTCACTCCATTTTATTCACTCCTCGAATTGCTAGGGGTTATCATACCAGTACTAGGTGATGGGGTTACAGCACTGAATACACAGACAAAAGCCCCTCCTCCAGCAGAGTCTAGTGCTGGGGAAACAGACAGGGACTAAAATAAATAAGGGAAAATTAAACAAAATAAAAAAACTAAAAATATATAAAAAATAGGTGTGTTAGAATTTAACCACTACTATGGAAAAAAAGCAAAGCAGTGAAGGAAGACAAGAAATATGAGGCAGGAAGGGGTTTGCAGTTCTAGATTGGGGTGGTCAATGGAGGTCTCACGGAGAAGGGATATTTAATTAAAAATCTGATGGACATGAGTAAGGAAGCCATGTAGACATCCGGGGAAAGAGGACTCCAGACAGCGGGAACGGCAAGTGCAAAGGCCCTGAGGCATAATCTTGCTTGGTGAATGAAAGGAATGCCAGGAAGTTGGTGTGGCTAGAACTGATGGATTGGGGTAGTGCAGTTAACTGTCGGGGAGGAAATGAGGGGTTGGTTTGCGGGGAGACTGTGTAGGGCTTTGCAGACTACTCGTAAGAGTTTTATTTTGAGTGAGTTGAGGGTCACTTCAGGGTGTTGACCAGAGGAAGTTGTTGTCTGATTATGTTTGTAGGTTCACTCTGACTGCGGAGCTGAGCGAACAGAGAAAGAGGAACAAGACAGGGACGGGCGCCCAGTTAGGAGGCGGCTGTGATCATACCGGTGAGACGTGCTATGACTTGGCCCAGACTGGCAATCGTGGAGAAGGTGAGTAATAGAGTCTATACTCAGAGGTGGAATGCCATGATTTGCTGATCACCTGGATGTGGCATATGAGCAAGAGTGGAGACAGAGATGTTTTAGAGTCGCTAGTTCTGAGCAACTGCATGGATGGAGCCATTTATCATTAATGGCAAGGAGAAGGGGTTGGGGGGTGCCGATCAGGAGCTCAGTGCTGCAACTGTGTATTTGAGATACTTGTTGGTCGACCACGTTGGGTGAGGACTCCAAGCGGAGTCTGGGGCTCCTGAGAGGAAGCAGTCAGATGTAAATTTGGTGTCCACCGTGAATAGATGCCAGATAAGGTCACAGGACAGAATGAGATTACCAACGGAGTGCAGACGGAAAGCAACAGGGGGAGAGAGAGGTCGGGCCTGAGCTTTGGGGCTGTAGCATCAAAGGCCCAGTGAAAAGGAAAACCTGGAGAATGGGGGATGCTGGATGGTAGATACAGGAAGAAGTGGTTATCTAAGGCGAGGTCTGAAAATGACGACTGGTCATTGCAAAGTGAAGGCTACTGTCAAGCCCCATTTTCTGCAGAGTGAAGCCTCCAATATGCTTTGATTGCAGCTCCTGGCCTCTACCTTCGCCTTCGGGGTGGGTTTGTGGGTTCAGGTCTGGCTAATCACTGTGATCGGCTCAGAGATGATCACGTGACCTGGACAGGGCCGATGGGACTCCTCTCCAGGCATTTTCTCTGGGAGCTGTCAGGATAGATTGGCCCCCCTCTCTTGAGTTGCTAAGTGTTGGGATATATAAGTCATGCCTCCTCACAGACATCCTGCTTATCGTGCACAGTCTCTCTTTCTAAGGTGGAGAGAGAGAGGTCCCCAACAATTGCATTTGAACCAGCTCTGGATACAGCTCTGCTAAGTCCTGCTCCTCCTTTGGACTCTGTCTTATTTCCTAGCCGATTAACTATTTTAAGCTATTTCGAATCAGCCTTCTGTCTCTTGCATCCAAAGGTGCTCTAACTATGTCCCTGAAGCCCGCTATTCAACAGTGGCAGAGAGTTGCATGTGTGGCAGAGAGTTGTTGACTCCTTGGTCATGCGAAGACCACCGAACTAGTCCCTTAAGCCCCTGGTCAGAGACCCTGGCAGTCCTGGCCTCGCAGCCCGCTAAATGCAACCTTACTAAGCGACCCCTGGATTCAGGACTATTCTTAGCTGTCTGAAATTGCATGGAGGAGTTCAGCCCAGGGAAGGACCAAACAGGGTCACCTCCCTGCCTCCTCCTGTAGCAGCCACTGACGCAGGCCTGAAATCTGGGGCAGGTAGGATTGCAACCAGAGAAGCTGGGGAAGGGCATCAAGTTCCACCGGTGACCCAAGAGGTGGCATCCTGTGGGGCCGCCGGGGCTCAGTACTGGGAGTTCCCTAAGAGATTATGAAAGCCACGGCAGGGGTGTGTGTGTGGGGGGGCGGGGAATGCTGAGGGCTTAGAGGGGGACAGGGTCAGCATCTGGGGAATGCAGATGAAGTAATGGGAGACCATGGCACGGGAAGCAGTTGCTAAAACAAACTGAATAATTCTGTTGGATGAAGTGGCTCTGGCCTAGAGCTGTTTTTAAAGGGCCAGCTACGCACAAATTGCAGTGTCTTAAAGGCACCTGTGCAAAGGAGCACAGGTCCTCTTATTCTGGCTTTTGGCTGAAGGTCCAGTATGTCACCTTTGGGTGTCTTCTCCATGGGTCAAAAGGGAAAGCCATTTGTTTTTGCACGTCTTCTGGCTCTGCGTGCAGATAGGGTGTTCAGACGATCTCCTCGCTCTCAGTACTTGGCAGGTGCGTGAGTTCACATGGGGAGAGCCCGGATCTTCTCTTTCTGCACCCTGACAAAAGAAACGATGCTCCGATGATAATCCCTGGTTGCCTATGCTACGTGCCCGGATAAAGCCTTCAGAGAGCTTTGCGGTAGCTGGGCACCGGAGGTCTTGGTATCAATCCCTTCCTCTCAAGTTGTCACCTCATTGCTTCCTTCTCCTTCAGGATTTCTTTTGTTCTTGGAGAAGACACACCTTTCACAGCCACCCTTTCGTCACCTGACTGCGGTTGAGACTTCCTTCCAACCGCAGACTTCACCCCCGTCATGGACTAGGAAGGATACCGATTTAATAATCCTCATTAAATGTAGTGCCACACAGTGGAAATCCGTAGCATTTGACAGACACCGAAATGCAGCTGACTTGTTGCTTAGATAATTACAGGTAGTGTTTGCCAGACTAAACACATTTGTAGGAAGGGTGAATTTAATGCGTTTAAAGGAAAAACACCATCAAGCTCTTGAAAATGTCACATTGCACCCAAACAATTGATTGCGGGTACACATAAATCTGTATTCACAAAAGCAAGTTTTCGAGGATTTCTGGCAGGCGGTGAGTGGTTGTTTTGCCTACTTTTTATTTACTGCAATAAAACGACATAAAACCCCTATCGTTCACTCTTTTTTTTTTTTTTTTTGCTCACTTTGGTTTTTTCCCACAACAGGTCTGAAAACAAATGTTTTTCTTAATCCTCCAATGAAGTATGTTCCTGGTGGCACAACTGAATTCTGCTTTCTAAATCATATACAGAACATGTTTTCCAAAATCTCTCCACACTTCCTGTAGGTGGGATGCAAGTTGCAGGTAAGGAAAAGCCTGGAGGCTCAGAGGTAGAGAGGGCTGCCCCCCCCCGCCCCCCGCCCGGGAGTGTACTTCTCATTCTCGGGGCTCTAGTGCTTTGGGGGGTCACATCATGATCTCTGGGAAGGTAAGCAGAACCAGGGTTCGGGTGCATTAGCTAAGGAAGTGCTACCTGCTATCCTGGCAAAATCCCCACACCTTAGCAGCTTTGTATACTAGAAGTTTCTATCTTGATATGTAACAGTCCTGGGCTGATACTTCTGGTCGGGCAGCTCTCCTGCACAATGTGAGTCAAGGGCCTAAGCTCCTTCCATCTCGTGGCTCCCTAGACGGTCCCCAGAGTTGACTCTTCCAGCCAGCTGGGAAGAGAACAGCGCATGCGCGATTGCACGTGGTTTTATGACCTGGGATTGACGCATATCAGTTCTGCTCATTTTCCACTGACCAGAGCAGGACTGATGCTGGACCTTGGCCACCCCCCCCCATTGCAAGGGAGTCTGGGAAGTGTAGTTTAGCTGTGTGCCAGTGTTGAATACACATATAATAGTTTCTGCCTCCTGTGGCTGTTCTCTCACTCCGAAAGTATTTGGGAATACTCGTTGGGGCAGGCCCCGAGAGACCAAGCCAAATCTGTTATTAAATTAATTTCCTTTATTTGCTACTCAGTTCTGCTTTTCTATTTTTATTTCATTATCTTCTGGACTGGAATGAAACATCTTAAAATCTTGGTCTACAATAACCTCTCAAAAAATGAAAAAAAAAGAAAAAAGAGTCTATAGCAAAAGAAGTTGACTTGATCTTGTTCTCTTGTAAATCATTTGAAAATGAGAGGCTCCACACCAAAATATCCTGGTGGCCTGAGACAGAATCAAGATCTCTCCCTCCCTGTCTTTCTAGAAGACCTGGATAGCATTCATCCCTGGGTGAATGTTCCCAAGGACACTGGACCTTGCTCAGTAGGTTTAGGTCCCCTACCACGGGTGAGTCAGCTCCCACACCCGGACAGTTGTGCAAGCAACGCCCCAGCCCACCACAGAGTAGCCGTGAAGTTAGTGCAACTTGTTTAACCTTTCTAAGGCTTAATATTCTGTAAATTATTCTCCGTGGCCCCTTATTCTGTGGAAATGGGGTTGAGAAGTCCCATCTCCTGGGGGCATCGTAAGAGTTAAGTTAGATATTGAAGGAGAAATCACCCAGCACAGGGCCTGACATCAGCGAGACATCAGCCACTCCCAGTTTCCTTCCTGCCTTTTTCCACACAGGGAAAGGTAAGACATCCAGGCCTTTGTCAGAGTGGCAGTGCCTCTTAAGTAAGGCTCCCTCTCCCCGACCCCACTGACTTTACCAGGCTCCAACTGCAGCAATAGTTCTCTCCAGTCAGGCAGAAGTCAGAGGGGCTGAGCGTGAGGAGGGAGTGGGAACCAGACAAAGGAGCAATTACCCCCACATGACTGCCTACTAAGAATTCTGGCTGGAGAAAAGGCTTCGCTGCAGTCTGTTTTTGCAAATTCTGCTTCGGGAACCCAAGAGGTAAGGCTTTCGGGCAACAGGATAGCCCCGATCTCATTGTCCCAGAATTCAATTTAGCTAACCTCTGGCATTTTCTATGCTTTGTCCCCTCTCTCACATATTCCCTTGATTCATCAGTGTCTCTCTATTCCAGTTAGCACAGTTCCCATGGATCAAGCTCAGCTAACCCGAGCATACTTGACACAGATACACAGACACAGACACGGACACACACACACACACACACACTCTCTCTCTCTCTCTCTCTCTCTCTCTCTCCCTCCCTCCTTCCAAGAGAAGTCTCGCCTCTAAATGGAGGATGTTTGTATACTGTGGGCTCAGGCTATGCCTGAGGACATGTTGGAAGATGAGAGTCACTTCCCCCAGCTCTCCTGAACGGAGTCTATGAGAACCAATTATAATCCTTAAATCTTCTCATTCTTATCAGGCTTATTTCTAACTTAGTTCTGGTATTCCACTTTGAGCCAGTCAGAGGAAAAAAAAAAAAAACAACAACAACCCTTTGCATTGGCAAGACTACTGCACGACTGCACGACCGACAAGGATGATATTCTGGGATAAATCAGGGAAAGCCTTGGCTGTTTCGGTAGTAATCCTAAAGATCAACAGAAGAAATTTCTTGAAGTGGATGGATAAAATTCTTAGAATAATCCTGCCCAAGCCCTCTAGAATTCCTTTATGATGCCTTTATATATTTCAGCCTTTCACATAAGAAGATTTCAGAGTGTCGCCCAAATGAATGTGCAGTGCTGTTGGCAAGGAGCATGCCACTGCCAAAGGGATTAGACTGGAACGTGTCTTTGGAAAGGGTGTTTTGAGAGAAAGTCCCATTGATGCTACCTAAATTTCTGGGGAAATGTCTTCAGCAAGTTTTCAGTGTGGTGCACATGCGAGAGCTTCTCTCACTCTGTTGGGAAGGTCTGGGAAAGTGAAATGACCCAGTGGGCCAGGTCAGCATTGACCTAGCTAGAAACTTGGCCAGTGGACTGAACTGAAGAGCTGGCAGGGCTTAAGGGCAAGGTGTGGTCTGGAAGGCAGGGCTGAGACTGGGGTGCAAAGTCCCAGGTGCTGTGGATTGGTAGTGGGTGGGGATTTTACCGGGATTGGTGCAGATGGGGTATGTTCACTGTGTGGAATCGGGACCAGAGATGGAAACTTGGCTGGTGCTTGAGAAGCGCAGAAGCCAGAAGCTGGGGCTAGAACTGTAGCTCATTCTCTGAAGTCTTATTTCTCAACGGGAATCTTCCTTTCATAGTCTCCCTTCCTCTGGTCCAGCATCTCCCAGAATTTAATGTCAACGTAACACAAAGAAACTGTATGTGGAGGATACTTATGATTGACCACTAAATTCTGTTTGTCTAATTATCCTTAAAAATAAAGGGCGTGTACTTTAAAAAAATATTTCTTTATTTGAGAAAGAGTGGTAGGGGGTCGGGGAAAAGGGCAGAGATAGAGGGAGAGAGAATCCCAAGCAGACTCCATGCTGAGAATGGAGCCTGATGTGGGCCTGATTTCACAACCCTGAGATCACGACTTGAGCCAAAACCCACTGGCCACCCAGGCTCCCCAGGGGCATATACTTTTTAAATTGAGGTAGACTTGACATACAATAAACTGCACATTTAAAAACTGTACACATTTAAGAAGTGAAATGTTCTACACCCATGAAAACATCATCACAGTCAAGATATAGAATACAGCCATCACTCCATAACGTTTCTTTGTTACTCTTTGTAGTTCTCCCCATCTCTGTCCCTTTCTTCCTTACTTCCTCTTCCCCAGACAAGCATTGATCTTCTTTTTAGTACAGTACATTCGTTTCATTTTCTAGGATTTTATATAAGTGGGATTATACTGCATACACCTTCCTTTTGTGTGTGTGTGTGTGATCTTTCTTCACTCTTATTTTGAGATTCATCCATGCTGTTGGTGTATGTCCAGAGCTCATTCCTTCTTATTGCTGAGTTATCTTTCAACAGATGGATATTATAACGTTTGTTTATCTGTTCCAAATTTTGATGCGCATTTGGTTGTTCCCAGGTTTTGGAGATTATCAATAAAGCTGCAATGAATATTTATGTATGAGTCTGAGTAGGAACATATGCCCTTTTTTTTTTTGGTCAGGTAAATATCTGGGGACAGAAAGACTGAGTCATACAGTAGGTATACATCTAATTTTTTAAGTCCCTGGCAAACTGTTTCCGTTTGGTGGTACCATTTTGATTGGTACACTAGCAATGTATGAGGGTTCTAGTTCTTCTACGTCTTCCCCAAAAACCGATAGAATCTATCTTTGTAACTTCAGGCATTCTAATAGATGTGTTGTGGTATCTTGTATGTCCTTGATGACTCCTGATGTTGAGCATGTTTTTATGTGCTCATTTGCCATCTGTTTATGTTCTTTCGTGGCTGTTCAAATCCTTCGTTCATTGTTTCTAAGTTGTTAGTTCTCTAATTATTGAGTATTGATAGTTCTTTATATCTTCTTATGCAAGACCTTTATCAACTATATGCCTTGCAAATACCATGTGGCTCATCTTTAATCCTCTTAACAAATGTGCATTCCTTCTACAGCCTCTCTTGTTGCTGGGTAATATGACTTGAGTTCTTGCTCATGGAACATGAGTGGAAGTAAAGTGTGCTATTTCTGGATTCAGTCCTTAAAACAGTGTGTGTGTGTTTCTCCAGGCTCTTTTTTTTTTTTTTAATTGAAGTGGAGAGCAGAGAGAAAGATTTTTTTTTTAAAATTTATTTTGACAGGGAGACAGCCAGCGAGAGAGGGAACGCAGCAGGGGAGTGGGAGGGGAAGGAGCAGGCTCCCAGCAGAGGAGCCCGATGCGGGACTCGATCCTGGAATGCCGGGATCATGCCCTGAGCTGAAGGCAGACGCTTAACGACTGTGCCACCCAGGCGTCCCTCTCCAGGCTCTTTTTTATGTTCTCAAGCCAATGATCCAGCTTTGATCATGCTGGTGAGGACCGTGCCCTGGGGGTTTCAGAATGACCTTGTGTAGCAGGTTTATTCACCTCTGACCTGTTGTAAGGTAGAGAAATACATTTCTGTTTTCTTTTAAGCCACTGAATTTTGGGGTCTCTTTGTTACCCCTCAGCAGCTTAACCTTACCTTAACTGATATACCAAGAAAGTTACTCCTTCCTCCCTTCTCACTTTGAGCACATTCCAACAGAAGTTCAGTTTGGTTGTCCTAAGGATGAATTCATTTTTCTAGACAAGAGAATAAAATTCCTTGAGCAATCAATAAGGCACTGTGCTATACATCTTGCCTAAAGAGAGGAAGAAGACTCACTTCTTGCCCTGGAGAAATAGATGGTCCAATAAAAATCGTTTAAGTTTCTGCCTACCCAGTTTGAAGTTATAGAGTTGGTTGTTCAGTGACTTAGGGACAAAATTTTGCTGAGCTTTGAAGAATCTACAGAAATGCAGAAATTTGGCTTCAAGTTGGTGTTTTTCTGTTGATACTCCGCAAAAAAAAATCACATTAAGATGAAACTGAACTTTGGCCCCTCTGCCTGCCAACTAAGAACAAGGTCTGCATGTCTAGATACCTTCAGCCCTACCCTCAGGGTAAGTCTCCCCAGGTTCAGTGAAGTTGGGCCATTGTCATTTATCTGAGTTTTTATGGGCCATGGACTCTTGATGTAATTCAATGAATTTACTTCTTTCGAGAACCTAACTGAAGTTCACACACAAGGAAACAGATTCAGAAAGGAAAATTAACTTATCTATGGCCACAGAGCCAATTAGGGATGGAAGCAAGTTATGTAACCAGTCCTGCTACCAAAGGTCTAAGCCCCTTCCTGCAAGCTCTGCTGCTTTCCATGGGAGCAGCTTTGGACTTAGATTACTCAGATTATTGCTTTGGGCTTTTATCTTTTCATGGAAGAAATAACCTCACAGACTCTGGTTCTGCTCCCACAGCCTCTTCGGCCTCAGGCTTGAGACCAGCCTCTATTACTCAGAAGAATTTGTGCAACTCTGTAGTTCTTTATCTTCAAGCATCAGCATGTTTGACTCTTGTTTTCAATCCAGAACCTGCCCTGTTTTTATAGAACCAAAATCCAGCTTCGTTCTGAAAATGATATGACAAATGGTCCCTGGAAAACAACACAGATCCCAGGTCCCCACTTTAGAACAATCCAAAGTCAAAGTGTCTGGTTGGATACTTTCATTACCAGCCTGTTACCTTGGTAAAGGCTTTCAGACATATCAAATCGGGGGAAAAGGAAAGAGACTCTTTCTTTTTCTTGTTGTTCCAGATCAGATAACGTTGCCTGATTAGTTCCTCCACTGTGAATTCACACCGCATGTACCCACATGCCAGCCCTTTGCTGAAAGGCCATCAGCTATATTGCTTCCTGCATAATCATTCATATTTTGCCTCACGCCTTCCCTTCTCCACCTCTGTTTCCGGCTCCTCCCCCTGAAATAGCAAAATGCTTGCAAAGAAAATGTGTCAACAGGTGAAATTTATAGGAGTTTCCTGGCCCACACAGAAATGTGAACCACAGGCATCCCCAAAGGAGAGATTTTCTTACCCAGACACTTACTCTCTTGAATATACCCTGATTCATTCATATATGAGTCCTCTAGAGAAACCAGTTATCTTTTTTAGGGAATCACAGTATGGAGCTCCTGTTTGGAAAGAGTGGCTTTGATGAATGCCAGGTGGGGTTATTTAGTTGCAGTTACAGAAAAACCCAACCCAAACTAGCTTAGTCAAAAAGGGAGTTTACTGATTCAGAAGCTGAAAGAGCTAACCTCACGTACAACTCTATTTGGTGCTCAAGCATATCAGTAGCACCTGCTTATTTTTTTAATATCTATTTCTTTGTTCTGGCTTTCTTTATGTTGACTTCAGCTTTAAGTTTTATGGGTACCAGAAAGGTCCCTGTTAGCCTCATTCATTCTCCTATGTTTTAGATCAGAGGTTATGAGTGAGAGTCTCTTTCCCAGAAGACTCAGGGAAAATGTCATTGCATCTCATTTGGCTCTGACTAGGGCCATGTGATCCATGAACATCAGTGGACAAGGAAATAAGACAAGCTGAAGGCTCAGGCCTGGGTCACGAGCTCCACCCCTGAGGCTGGGTTTGGAGTCAGGTTTAACGGGACTGCGTGAGAATCATGTATGGACAGGAGGACTCAGGCAATGACCACTACAGTGAGTTTTGCCTGGTAAGAGATGATGTGTATGTGTCACATAATGTTTGTCTTCACTGCACGAGCCAGCAGCACACCTTGAAAATAGCAAGCATCTATTCATGTAAAATAAGAATCCACATCCAAAGCCAGGCTGACTTAGAAAGGGTTACTTTCTGATTTAACTTCCAGCAGTGAGGCTAGTTTGCCAAAATTTTGCTGTAAGTGGGTCAGTACAGAAAATGTACTCAAAAGTGTCTATAGCAGGACCATCTTACATTCTTTAAAGAATGAGGATCTTCCACTGATTTGGTATTGAAGCCTCTTGCAATAAACCTTTCTGACTGGTTTCCTTGAATTTTTGTTTTTGTTTCCTATGATGACTATGATATTTTAATTATAAGGACCTCTGTAGCCTGATTAGGCTGGCTCTGAAGAGAGTGGAAGAGTTTATGGCAGAAAGTTGAACCTGGGAAGCCCTGGGAAGTATTTTGCCTACACAATGACACACACACACCAAAAGAAGTTCTTGATGTTGCTCTTTCTTCCAGTCACTCAACTTCTTCATGCATCTTTCTAAATAAACATTTGGGATTAGGATTTTTATTTTTCTTGTCAACTTTTGACCTTAAATGTTCAACCTTTAAAACACTGAACAACTGTTACTGCTTATGTACTTCCTCTCTTCAAACACTTGATTGTGTATCAGACCCTTTCTGAGCACTTCATGCACATTATTTCATGTACTCCTCATAACTGCTCTAGGACACAGAGACTATTATTATTCCCATTGTATGGAAGATGAGACTGACCTGGAAGATGTTAAATATCTTTTCCCAGGTTACACAGTTCGAGCCAGAGGTCTTAACATCATGCTACATAAGTAAAACAAAGGTTTTGCCCCTGAGCTCCATGGTATAGTACAGAAGACAGACCTATAAATGAACTGCAGCATTAAATGTTATATTTGCCATGATAACGATCTACACTGGGGCAAGTGAGGATGTGTGTGTGTGTGTGTGTGAGAGAGAGAGAGAGAGAGAGAGAGAGCAATCATTTCCTTATGAGGGTGGGGAGGATTTGAAATGGGTATTGGTACAAGTTTTGGAGAGGAGGCTAGGCTCAGGTACATGAGAAGGTTCTTTCCAGCTGGCAGGTTAGGGCTGAGGATAGCATCCCAGAGATTGGAATGTGCAAATAAAGCACCGAGGCATCTAAAAGAAATGCATGATGGGAGCATTGCAAGCTCTTCAGCCTGTCTGGAACATAGAGTTCAAGAATGAACAGGGGAGGACCAAGACCCAGTCCATGAGGAGCCTCGATGTAGTGAGAGGGCTTTAATCAGAAAAACATGGGGAACCACTGAAAGGCTTTAAGAAATAGGTGACACTTATTCATAACCAGTATATTTTTCAATTTTTACAATTCCCAAGCTTGAATTATTTTTGGATTTTTTTAATTGTGTAAAATATACACAACATGAAATTTACCATTTTAACAATTTTAATTGTATAGTCAGTGGCAGTAAGTACATCACATGTTGTGCAATTGTCTGTAATACCCATTTCCAGAAAATTTGCATCAGCCCAGACAGAAATTCTGTACCTATTAAACAATTCTTCCCCATTTCCCCTATAACCTGTGTCAGTCAATGGGAGCTGCCTTGAAAACTAAGGAGGAACAAGTATATAGATCCTCAGTGTACATTACTGCAAAGAACACTGTGATTTGTGCTCTTTTAAAAGGAAAAATGTCAATGACACTCTACATTTTAGGGATGAGAGAGTCTGTAAGTGGCATGTGAGTGAGTTCCTGCCAAATCTGCAAGATGTTGGGGCTGTTCCATTATTACTAAGATGCCCGTATGTAGTTTTCCTGTGAAAGGAAGGCCACCAACATTGCTGATGAACATCCCATGGCATCAGATCAGCCATTAAACACACATTGAGCACCTGCTGTGTGCATGGTCATGTGTCAGGTTCCATAAATAGAAAAGAGTAGGCAGTGATCCACACTTTAAAGGAATCATAATGTAGTTAGGGAGAAGAACATGGACATGTCCATCTATGACCTAAGGCAGGATAGAATCAGTTTGCCCTCAACCCCTGACCTGTGTTGATTATACCTTCTCACTGCACTGTGTGTAGCTCTTCACAGCACTAATCACATTATACTTTTTAAAAAAAGATTTTGTTTATTTGACAGAGAGAGAGAACAAGCAGGGGGAGTGGCAGGCAGAGGGAGAGGGAGAAGCAGGCGCCCTGCTGAGCAGAGAGCCTGGCATGGGGCAGGACCCTGGGATCATGACATGAGCAGAAGGCAGACGCTTAACCAATTGAGCCACCCGGGTGCCCCCACATTATACTTTTACATCAGTTTGAATGCCTCCTTGTGTTATCCATCAGGCTGTTCATTCTATAATGGTAGACATCTTGTTTTTGCTCATTACTGTCTCTCCAGTGTCTAGCATAGTTCTCGGCACATAGAACGTGTTCAGCAAGTATATATTGAATGAATGGTTGCTATCATTAATTTTTAAAAAGATTTTATTTATTTAGAGAGCACAAGTCAAGGGGGAAGGGCAGAGGGAGAGGGAGAAGTAGACTCCCTGCTGAGCAGGAAGTCTGACACAGGGCTGGATCCCAGGACTTTGAGATCATGACCTGAGCCCAAGGCAGAAGCTTAACTGACTGAGCCACCCGGGCACCCCTGGTGGCTATCGTTATTTATGTGTGCATATACGTGTGTGTATTATGGTAACTATTCATTCTATACATGTGTATGTGTATATATATATATATATACAAGCCGTAGGTTTTGAAAACACAAACAAAAAATCCACAACTAAAATCCAAACCAGTTTTTAGAGAGCTAATGCTTTGGAATCAATAGGTTCTTTGAGGCCTTCATCCTATTTTAACTGTGGCTGAGACTTCCGTGGGTGCCCAGCTCTGGCAGTTAGGCATATGAAGTGCACCTGTCTCTCGGCTCTTTGTGGGAGCTGGCCTCACCAGCAGTGGACACAGAGCAGGTGCCTGGTACCCAGCGAGCGGCTTCATCAGGCTTCTAAGGCATTCAGACAAGGCTCACACTCTCACTCCTCAGCGCTCATCAGTCAGAAGACTATTTATAGCCCTCAGCACTCCTCTTAACTCCTGCCCCCTCACTCTCAGCAGACAGCCTCACCTCATGACTCATTGAGAAAACTGAGGTCATCCGGGTGCTTTCTGTCACTTCCTACTTTCTACGTACAACTTACCTCTCCCCAATCTGGCCTCCGCTGAGCCTGCCCTCCAGCAGGGAAAGGTAGGAGGGGCTCCTCGGAGAGCGGCCAAGCCCCCCCGCCCCCCCCCCCCAGAGTCTGCCTCCTTCTGCCCTTGGTGCTCCCCTTCTATTTCTCACCACAGCCCCTCTGAGGAGTCTCTGTAAATCCCTCCTTCGTTTTCCCCCATGCCCCCTCTGCCCACGAATAGGCTCCTTCTCATCACTTTCCTGACAATTACTGCGACAGCCTCCTAACCGTCTTGCATTTCCATTTTCCCTCTTGCAAAGTGCAGTCAGAAGGATTCTTTTAAAATGAGGGTCATGGACAATTCCCCCTGCACTGGCTCCAACTCCCCCGCTTTTCACTATTTCCAGAAATCATCTCAGAATGTAGATAATTAAGAGTGATACCTAATCGTCTCTAATTTTTCCATCCCTTCCTTCCTGCTTCGCTCTGAAAGTAAATCATTTGCATAGGGGAGTGTTTACACATAGTGATACATTTCTCGGGGTGCATCTTACAACACATAAGGCCCAGGGGGTGTGAGACATCTTGACTCAGTCACGGGGACTGGTCTTCCCTCTGCTCCTCACCACCTTGTCAGGCACCTCCTTTCTTGTCTCCCAGCTTGCTTCTCACTCCCTCCCGCCCCCTGCTCCTTGGCTCTGCTCCCAGTACCCCTTGGAAATTAGGTTCTTGTGACTCCCTCATTGCTGCTCTCATTTGTTCTGTCCTTACCTTCTGCTTTCGGTAGCGTCGATCCTGTTTGCCTTCGGACTTCCCACCATGTTCCTCTTTTCCCTCCTGGCTCTCTAATGGTTCCTTCCACTCCCTCCCCCTGCAACCCCGGGTGTCTCTTGTTCTGCCTGCCCTTGAATGCTCTGGTTCTGGGCACTGCCCACCACTTCCTCTCCTAGCTCTCTAAGCTGCTGTGGGTGGTTTAATCCCCTCACAGAGTTCTCGTGCATTCTTTATCCGGCATGATTGTAACACACACAGTGTATTGTGTACGTGACCCTTAGCAGTTCAGTGTCGTCCTCCAGGCCTTCTAGCGCTTAGCAGGTCATTGTGGAGGCTTGCTTACTGGGCTGTAGGCATTACTCCAAAAATCAGATTGTGGTTTTCCGAAAGTTATTCTCTTTGTTTTATCATCGAGATGATTCCTGAGGACAACAAGCATTTTGATGACATTTGAAGACGAAGCAGCACATTTTCTCAAGTCTTTGAGACTTGAGAAATTTCTGGTTCTTTTCTTATCTTCCACCACAATACTTGCTGACCTTAGGACATGCTCCTCAAGTTGGGTCCTGAAGGAATCTTTCTGAGCCCCAAACAAAAAGTGGGGCTGGGGCCCTCCTGCTTTGATCTGTGCCCGGCAGCGTCCCCACCCCCTCTTTTTCACCCAGTGTCATCAGCTCTCCCTTCCACTTTCCTGTCCTCACCCACCCACGGAACCCGATCCTTCTGCTGACCTGGGACCAGATGCTCATTACACAGACGCGCCAAGCCCAGCTCTTTGCAGAGGAGGTGGCCCAAAAAAGAGAAAGGCTTCCTCTCAAGGAACACCCGTTACAGAGGCTCGCATGTTTGCACGGGTTTTTCTAGAGAAAAACATACAACGGCATGTTGTGCTATAAAGGTGAATATTTTTCCAAAAAAGTGTCTGCATTTGTTTCTAACAAACGATCACAAACACCGTGACTTAAACTCACACAAATCTATCTTCTTACAGGTCTGGAAGCCAGAAGCCTGGAAACAGTTTTATTGGGCTAACATCAAGGTGTCCACAGGGCTGGTTTCCTCTGGAGGCTCTATAGGAGAATCTGTTTCTTTGATTCCTTCCACACCTCACCCTCAACCCCCCTGTTTCCAGGATCACATCCCTTCCTTCCTCCTCTCCTCATTACTCAAATCTTCCTTGTGTCTCTCATAATGACGCTTGTGATTACATTTAGGGTCTACCAGACAATACAGGATAATCTCCCCATTTCCAGATCCTTAATTTAATCACATCTGCAAAGTCCTTTGTCATATAAGGTAGCATTCACAGATTCCAGGGATTAGAACATGGATCCTTTTGGGAGACGGTATTTACCATAATATAGTATACAGTACAGCATACACACTGAATTTCACCTGCCCCTTGACTGCTCACATATCTTTGTGCCACTTTCTTGAGTTTAGTTCTGGTCAAAGAATGGATTTCATAGCTTTGGATTTTCATAGCTATGGATATGGGTATATATGAAGTTGCTTATTATTGGTGCATTTTCCTATGTATTTTATAAAACATCTTCTCAAGGTAAGCTGACACATCTTTAAGAATTTAGAGGGTATGATTTCTATGTTGTCAGTTTTTGTATTTAACTTCATATAACCTCTTTCAGCCTGTGGAAAGAGCCCGGACGAAGACACGTAAATGTATCGTGGGAGATGCGTCAGTGGTGGGCAGGCGTTGGGCTGGTTGCTCAGATGCCAGCAAACGGTGCCGCCTTTTCTCTAGCCTACTAAACTCCAGCGTCCAGACTGACTCGTGCCCCTCACTGCCCGTTCCACTGACTGCACCACCCAACTCACCTCCAACTTCCCCGGCTTGTCCTTTGGTCTCTTCAGCTTTGCCCACTGCCTTCGACACCCAGTTGGAGAAATTTCCACTGAGCTTTTATTCTTTGTCCAACTCCTTCCTTCAGGACTTTCTTCGGTAATCTTACCTACTTCTGTAACTTCAACTCCCATCCATGGGGATAAATTCCAGACTCAGGTTTCAAATGTAAAATTCTAAAAATGAAGTACTTCTTTAGTACTTTCTCAAGTGCCTTTACTATTTCTCTTGGTTTAAGATGTTTTAAAGATCTGTTTTAATTTGCAGGGGTTATATATTCTCGTGATCCTTCTGGGTTGAATATTTAGTTTGGCAATGCTCTTTTTATAAACGTAGATAAAAACCAAACCTTACTTAATATAATCAGGCTGTCTAATTCACTTTAAAAATGAGATAAACCCAGAAAGATGCATTCAAAATTGTGACAAATCAAATTTGTAAAAACTTGATTCAGAGTATTCAAGTTTAGAATGGAGATTTATTATTTTTTTTATTTTTTTCTGTGACCTTGACCCAGTTCTCGTTTTTTTAAAAATATTTTTTTATTATATTATGTTAGTCACCATACAGTACATCCCTGGTGTTTGATGTAAAGTTCGATGATTCATTAGTTGCGTATAACACCCAGTGCACCATGCAATACGTGCCCTCCTTACTACCCATCACCGGCCTATCCCGTTCCCCCACCCCCCTCTCCTCTGAAGCCCTCGGTTTATTTCTCAGAGTCCATAGTCTCTCATGCTTCATTCCCCCTTCTGATTATCCCCCCTTTCTTTATCCCTTTCCTCTCCTACCGATCTTCCTAGTTCTTATGTTCCATAGATGAGAGAAACCATATGATAATTGTCTTTCTCTGCTTGACTTATTTCACTTAGCATTATCTCCTCCAGTGCCGTCCATGTTGCAGCAAATGTTGAGAATTTGTTCTTTCTGATAGCTGAGTAATATTCCATTGTATATATGGACCACAACTTCTTAATCCAGTCATCTGTTGAAGGGCATCTCGGCTCCTTCCACGATTTAGCTATTGTGGACAATGCTACTATGAACATTGGGGTGCATATGGCCCTTCTCTTCACTACCTCTGTATCTTTGAGGTAAATACCCAGTAGTGCAATGGCTGGATCATAGGGTAGCTCAATTTTTAACTTTTTAAGGGACCTCCACACAGTTTTCCAGAGTGGCTGTACCAACTTGCATTCCCACCAACAATGTAGGAGGGATCCCCTTTCTCCACATCCTCTCCAACAATTGTTGTTTCTTGCCTTGTCAATTTTTGCCATTCTAACTGGCGTAAGGTGGTATCTTAGTGTGGTTTTGATTTGAATTTCCTTGATGGCTAATGATTTTGAACATTTTTTCATGTGTCTGTTAGCCATTTGTATGTCTTCATTGGAAAAGTGTCTGTTCATATCTTCTGCCCATTTTATGATTTGTTTATTTGTTTCTCGTGTTAGAATGGAGATTTAAACAGAGCTAATGGGTCCGTTCGCTGCTTCCCGTATGTAGCACTGAAGGAGTTTTAAATATGGTGCTCATGCAATAAATAAAATCACACTTCCCAGCTCACATCATAACATAAAATAAAATAACACTATGCATTATAAGTATATGTTTGCTAGTGAACAGACTATCTTCCAAATAGAACTGTGGGCTAGTGTCTTTAGGTCAAATATCTCAAATCTCTAGGAAAATCAAGCTCAATGAAAAGGAATAATAAATCACAAATGAAATGATAAGGCTTTCTTTCATTGACGTTAATACAGTTTTTTGGTCTTGGGCTATCATTTGTTGATAATATTGATACATGCAGTTTTTAGCACTTCCTCTGAGAATTCTTTTCATCTGATTTTTGTATTTATTATATTTATGATAAGGAATAGGAACAGTTATATATTGTTGGGCTTCATCTCTGAAGTAGAATTTTCTAAATACAACTCTTGTAAGTTTTAGTTCGTTTGCTAGTTAAATGGTTGTCAAGTTCAGGCAGAGTCAGATATATGTCCTGTGTTTCTAAATTTCTCACGGAAAAACATTTTACAATCTATTTTTTTATATTGCTTGTGCTTATTTAATTTCCGTGCTTGTGGAAAATTACCATATTCAGTGGTATGAACTGTTAGTAGTTTTATATAGACTTTCAGATTTCCTTCCACTGTTTTTTTCTAATAACTTCTAAAACCATGGCAATATTTTATTTTATTTTACTTTATTTTATTTATTTTATTTTATTTTATGGGGGATGGGCAGAGGGATTGAGGGATTCTTAATCAGGCTTCAAACCCAGCATGGAGCCCGAAACAGGGCTCGATCTCACAACCCTGAAATCAGGATCTGAGCTGAAACCAAGAGTCAGATGCTTAACTGACTGAGCCACCTAGGCGCCCAAACCATATTTTAAAAACATTTATCATAAGCCATGTTTGGGAAGAAACTAACAAACAGAAGTGGGCAGTGATCCTTCATGGAATACATTTATTGTTTCACTCATTCTTTCCCCATTCGCAGATCTATTCATCACTCACTCATTGAGTGTTTGCTGCACATGGCTGTATAGTCCCTAAGAAGATAAGCATTATTTGCCATAGAGTTTGCTTTTCATGAGCCAATAATCTAATTTGGGACTTGTCATTAAAAATAAAATCTACAAATAAATTCTCTCTCTTCCCTTAGACCATGAGACCTGTGACACAGAACGCTCAGCTACCTTTTTTACTGTAGAAAGCATGAGATCTTTGGTCTGATTTTGACTTGTGTTTGAGCCGGGACTCTCCTTCGCTAACAGCATGCTCATTACCAAATTACTTAGCTTGTTTGGCCTCTACTTTTCCATCTTTAAAATAATGGTGTAGGGTAGGGGTGGGAATGGGTGGGTAATACTAATCACCTTGCAGGGTTGTTTGTAAAAGCAAACATGCCTGGCACTTAGTAGGTATTTAACAAATGTTAAATGAATAAATACCGTGGGAGTTCAGAGAAAGAAAAATTCACTCCCAGTTTGGCTGAACAGAGAAGGTTTCTAGAGGACTATTTGTTCTTGTAGAATCTCAGGGATGGGTACACTTGGAAATATAAATCATTCCCTCCCTTTTAAAATACTTTTCTAAGGTGGTTCAGTTGGTGAAGCGTTGAACTCTTGGTTTTGGCTCAGGTCAAGATCTCGGGGTCATGAGATGGAGTTCTGCGTAGGGCTCTACACTCAGCACAGAGTCTGCCTGGGATTCTTTCTCTCCCTCTCCTCCCCTCACACACGATTGCTCTCTCTTTCTCTCTCTCTCAAATAAACAATTACATCTTTAAAAAATTTAAAACTAAAATGCGTTTCTATTTCCTTTTCCTTCTGTTCGAATGAGCTCGCACAGTTTCTCTGATCATGCCGTCTGTAGTCTTTACGTACACCTCTTCCAAAGGCAACACATAATCGACGGCCGAGGTTGTGGGGAAGGACTCCCAAGACGTCTTAAGGAGTGGAAGGCACACAGACTGCTCATGGAGAACGGGGTCGGTTGATGGATGGGTGCCAGACGGTGGCAGGTGGCTGTTTTTGTACAGTAGTCAGTGGCAAATGAAAGAGGTGTGTGGGGATCACTCTCCCCAGAGGCCATTCATTTTCCTACAGCTGAAAGGGTAATAAGTTGATCCAAAACAAGACTAAAAATTCAAAAGAATTATGACAGATCAGTCAAGCACCCCTAAGTCTATCTGGATAAAAATTCATAAGCACCCTCCAGTGTTACAACGCTGTGACCTCTGCGGAGGTTTAAAGGGGAGGACCAGAGCTGAGCTAGAAGGGCTGTTCTATCCCATAAATGCATGAAAAAGATCCAAATTAAAATGAAATACCTTTTATATTGGTCACATCCTCCTAACCTTAAACTGTGATTGAAACTATTCTAAGTCTGAGGCAAGCAAAGGTATTTTCCAAGTTACAAACACCTAACTTATGATTGTGCACAACTATGGATGATTGGTTGGGTACTGGTTGCCCTCTGTGCACAACCACCCAGGCTGTCTTGGGCCCACAGTACCACCTGATTACCAATGGAGTATGGCGGACTCAGTGGCATGCGCTGTGGTGCCTCCTGCCCTCCATTTTTTTACAGCTCAATCAATTCAAGTTCAGATACACCTGTTCTCACATACCTCATTTAACATCCTTCCTTGTTCCTCTACATCTTCCAGTTCTTGCCCAATTAGATCAGAAAAACAATTATTATTAGTTTTTCCACTAAGAATTTGATGTTTGGGCGCCTGGATGGTTCAGTCAGTTAAGCATCTGACTCCTGGTTTTGGCTCAGGTCATGATCTCAGGGTCATGAGATGGAGCCCCTCATAGGGCTCCACCCTTGGTGGGGAGCTGCTTGAGATTCTCTCCCACCCCCTCTGCCCCTTCCCCTACTCACACTTGCCTCCTCCCTCTCTCAAATAAATAAATAAAATCTTTTTTTATTTGACACAGAGAGAGAGCACACAAGCAGGGGGAGTGGGAGAGGGAGAAGCAAGCTCCCTGCTGAGTAGGGAGCCTGATGCGGGGCTGGATCCCAGGATGCTGGGATCAGGACCTGAGCCGAAGGCAGATGCTTAACCAACTGAGCCACCCAGGCGTCCCTAAATAAAATCTTTTTTTTTTTTTTTAAGTTTGATGCTATGGAATTAAACAAGGAATACAGAGTCTGTCTCTTACTGAGTTTAAATCTAAAGTAGAAAATCATTTTTCTCTATGCCTATCTCTATGAAATGAAATGAAACGAAATGAGGAGGTATTCTGATCAGAATCAAAGTGATCATAATGAAAAGTCATTTTTACAAATTTCTTTCTTTTTTCAATTATTTCTTCTCTCTCTCTNNNCTTTCCCTCTCTTTAAAATTTTAGTTATTATTATTATTTTTTTAGAATAGTCTCCATGCCCAACACCGGGCTTGAATTCACCACTCTGAGACGAAGACTTGAGCTGCAGTCAAGAGTCAGACGCTTAACCAACTGAGCCACCCAGGCGCCCCTCTCTCCCTCTCTCTTTCTCTCTCCCTCTCTTTTTAAAACCATTTTATAGCACCTGGTCTGTTTATACACTTTTGCCTTATTTATATGACTCTGTTCTATTTTTCAGTTATACTATAGTATGGAAAATGTGTGCTTGCTGGGTGGGGACCTCTTTGTCTCCCGCTTGCCTTTCCTTTTCCCGGTGAAATCAGATATCCACAAGAAAGGCCTAAGATCCCAGCACGTGGTGGCAAATGCGCAGAATCGCCGGTAATCTCCCTCTCCTTCTGTGCTTCCATTTCCTGCCTATCGAACATATCAGCGAGCTCTTCTGCAACGCTGGCAGGATCAGAAGTCAGGCAAAGACCGTTTGGGTTCCATTTCTATTATGAAATAATTGTCTTATCTGCATGATAATACACACATATATTCCTGCGAAATTATCTTCATCCGAAACATTCATTCATGCCCCAGAGAGGATGATGGATGTCCCAGATGCTTACATGTTGTGGTGAGATCAGAGGGGGTGGAGCGGGGCAGCTGGCCAACTGTCTGGGTGGCTCTGTCAGGGGGATGAGTCATTCCAGCAGCTCTCGCTGTACCACCCCTGATATTGGTTTTAATATGTCCCACTGGAAAAAGGCCAGAGGCCTTATACCAAAATGTAGGCCCATTTTTCATTTTTTGGCGATAGTGGGTTTCCTCTATTACCCTTTCCCCCCCAGAAAGCCACAGCCAGGCCATTAGGGGCCCATTGCAGATGGACCGTGTTTCTCCAATGTGATGCTTTGTTCTGAGGCTTCCATTCCTGGTTTATACTTTATAGCTGTTCCTTGAAATATTTACCGAAACGTGTTACAAGACTTGGGCCAGCTCTTAGCCTAGACCCCAGATAGTCTCCTTTACTCAGAATCGATAGCACTCCACGTTCCCTGGGCTCCTTTGCATCCGTCCACAAGGCTTATAAAATTGAAGACCCCAAAAGCCTTCAGCCGCAGACCACGGTTTGACCTTGGTCTTGAAGCAGAGCATAATGAAAGGAAATGCTCTGCTCTGGGTGAAGCACCGTGAACGCGCTGCACGCCACCCCTCTCCCCCGGACTGCCGGTGGAGCACGGGACTGGCCTGGGTGGACCTAAGACCACCGAGGCCGCGTGCCAGCCATGGCCGTGGGGCCCGCGGGTCCGAGCCCCTTTGTTGCCAGGACGTGGGCGGGAAGGGAGCGTGCGCTGCTTGGGTAGGGTTTGTGCTCTTGCGCTAGACTGAGAGCCTCGACTTGGGATCAGACCGCCCCTGCTGTCCTATTGTCTAACCAGTGGTGTTGGGGGGTGGAGGAAGCTGGGGGAGCGCTGATCTGAAGATTTCTTTAGAACGGCTGTCTGGGCTAACCCCCAGACGGCATCCAAGACGGTCTCCGTGGCCAGCCTGCTGGCGGCTGCGGCTGCCTGGCTAAGGGGCGCGCGCGCGCGGCTGGCAAAAGAAGCAGAATGATACAGGCTGTGGGAAGAGGGGTTAATTTATTTTGCAACTGGCAATGTGATTATGTGAACGTGCCCGTGTGACCAAGACACGCACACGGCAGAATTGCCCGCTTGTGCGACGTGGTGAGGCCCAAGTGATTACTTTATTCCTTAGATTGGACTGATTTGGACTAAGACACCTGGCAGCTTAGAGTGTTTATTTATCTGCCAGTTTTGGCCATCAGTCCAGGGCGAGGGGCCAGGCTGGTGAGACAGAGACGTTTTGGTCAGGGAGTGTGGAAATTTCTAGCTTCACTTTTATCTACTTTTATGGCCATCTTCATTTGTGTTACCGTTTGGTTTTCTATGACCCTGGAATACACCCAAACCATAAGATTCAGAGTGAACCTCGGAAGATTTAATGTAATTCATTGTGAAACTGGTTGAATGTTTACTCTAGCAAATCTAACGAGTTCAAGGGACACTTTTTGAATTCGCGAATTTTCCTTCTCTCTTTTTTGGTGTTAGCCGACAAAATCCACCATAATAGAGACCTTGGGCTTTGTTAATATATGTTGGACCACTGCTCCTATCTCTATTTGCCAACCAACCCTGTTGGATTAATGTTTCCCTAATGATGCTCCAAAGAATTGGATATCTTTGGGTCAAAGGGCTTACATAAATGCATTTTTCTCATTAAATTCCAATTTTTCAAAACCATTACCCTATTATATGATAAATATTCAATGTTAAAATGGATAGTTGTGAAATCAAATTAGCCCCGTTAGGGGATATTTACTTTGAGACATTTCTGAAAACAACATTCGTGAAGGTTGAGGAAAAAAAATAGGTAGGAGTAATTTACCTAAGATCAAAAACATGCCAAAGACCAAAGCATTATTTCTCTGAAAGAAGTTATTTGGAAAAACTCAAAACATCTGGTTTATATTATAAAATATAAGAGTAGAACGAGTAGTGGTTTTTGAGACATCAGCTTCTATACTTCTGGAATTTTATAATCGCCCTGTCCCTATTTCTTTAAAAACACAACCAAACCTCTGTTTTTACTATTTATATTTTATTCAGTTGTTGGGGAACGGTGGTGGAGTGAGTGTGGGGGGACATGTCACAAAATGATATTAAAGGAGGCCCATGTGATTTTTCCCCTTTACTTTTCATATCTCAATTCCCTGGCCATTCAATTTAGTTTCTGAGGCGCTGACAGCTGGTAATACGCTAAACTGCAATCCACTTTTCAAAAGTTATTGATATTTCCTAACTGAGGTTTAATGGTGTGACTCGGCTTAGGTGAAAATGTGCCAAGGTCTTGGGTCTCCTGTGCCTCCTCCAGGTTTGTTACAGTGCCAGGAGCATACTGCCAGGAGCTAGAAACCACGTTGCCTCATCGTCCGAAGGCAAATGAATCTCAAGTACATATTACTTTCAAAATGCTTCTATACAGACCGACCAAGAGACCAGACAGTGATTCTTTCTTTTGGGCTGTTTATGTGTTCAATTGATAAAAGCTGGCAAGTCTAAAGGATTTAAAATATCCAATTCTGCAAAATTAATATCTGCCTACATTATAGAAATTGGTCCAAATTTATTTTAGCAAAAAGCCATTAGAAAAAAAAAAAAGGTCAATAGATCTGGGATGAGATAGTGGTGAGGGTTGCACAACATTGTGAATGTACTAAATGTCACTAAGGGTAAATTTATGTGGTGTGTGTTTTGCTTCAATAAAAAAAAAAGTCAACAGAAAAAGTTTTTCTTAGGGGCTCCTGGGTGGCTCAGTCTGTTAAGTGTCTGCCTTCGGCTCAGGTCATGACCCCAGGGTCCTGGGATGGAGCCCCTCATCGGGCTCTCTGCTCAGCGGGGAGTCTGCTTCTCCCTCTCCCTCTGCCTGCCACTCTGCCTACTTGTGCTCTCTCTCTCTCTCTCAAAGAAACAAATACAATCTTAAAAGAAAAAAAAAAAAGTCTATCTTATTCTAGTGGCTTAGAATGTTGATGATCATTGCAGCTGTGTGGTTTCCAATGAGGGAGAGCGAGAATCAGGTGGAAGCAGGGGGGTAATATTCCAAACCCAAAGTTGTTTTTGCTGGAAACTAAATTATATCTATGGCAAGTAGCAGATAATTTGAATATTCTTCTTAGTATAGCAGTTTCCTCACAATAAGGGTTTAACAGTTGTGGTGGTCACTATTTGTAACCAAACCAAACCAAACCAAAGCAAACCAGCTTAGAGTCCATAACAGAGTAATTTGTCATTTTGGGGAGATAAAAACAAACAGCACATATTGCTAGGCTAGGTGACCACCAATTTCTCCCTGGGTTGTGTCCTCCCTGCACATGTATAGTAGCATTCATGGTGTGACGAAAAACTGCTCCTTTGGGTAAAATGGTCATCAGGTAAGAGAAAAAGTTAAGTAAAGGCAGAAAATGTATTTAACATGTGGAGAGTTGGGTAAACCCATAGCTATCGGGAAAAACATAATGAAGGATGAATTAAGGGCATATATGAACATTTCTGATTTGTCGTATTTGGGATTCATCCAGGTCCCCAGTCTTTCTCTCCCTTGTGAGTGTTAAGGATATACTATAATCTATTTTATTTGGTAGATCAAAACTGTAATGAATGTGCTGAAAGTCATGGATTTCCACCTTAAAATGACATGCTTTTAAGTAAACTGAAGATATATTTGTTAAGCAGCTACTGTTTGCAAACCATTGTGCTAGATGTTGCAAAAGAATATGGAGATTACTATAACACAGACTGTTCTCAAAGCACTAGAAATACCATAGACAGAAGAGACAGGTGCCCAAAGGACAATAATACTGTCATAGAAAAGAGTGTTCAATGCCGAAATTGAAAGTGGCCTGGAGACTCACAAAAGAGAGAGAAAGAGAGTGAGCAAGAGTTAGCTTTTGGTGATAAGAATGAGGAAAAGAATTTATAAAGGAGAAGGGTTTGAAGAGTGGGTAAGAATTTGGCAACCTGGGAAAGCATTTTAGGTGGCAGAACTGAAATGATAAGGCAAAGGCACAAAATAGGAAATGCCCAGGTGTTGGGAAAATGTCTACAATTTTAGCTTGGCTGGGAGTCAGTTGCTTGTAGGAGATCAATGAGATTTGAGATTAGAAATGCAGATCGGTCCTAAATGTCAGGACTAGGCATGTTGTATTTAATCCAGAAAGCAGTGGGAAGACACTGACGATTTCTGAGGAGGCAGTGAAATGATCCAAGTTGTGCTTCACTGTTAGTGAAAACTAAACCGGGATGATTTGGGAAGAGACCTGTAGAGAAGAAGCTGGTAAAATGCCCTGTGAGGAAGAGTGAGCAGAAGGAATGGGAAACTGGGCCAGGCTGGTGGCAGCAGGAAAAAATAAAAGAAGAGGCAGAATCTACATTTGATTTGGCAGCTAACCAGGTGCAAGTGGATTAAGAAGACTTAGGAGAAGACAGCAACTTAAGTGTGTCCAGGCTTCCCCCAAATGTGTGCCCCCCTCCTGAAGCCAGCAGGATGCTGGACTGGAGGGTACAAGGACAGCACCACCTCTGGCTGATTCTGTTGGAGAAAGTTGATTCAGGACTTATTCTCTGTGTGCTTGGCAAGAGCCTGGAGTTAGTGGAAAGAGCCTAGGTGAGGCAGATAAAATAAATTGTATGTTGGCCTGCAAAGAGGGTAGTGTTTTTGGTGTAAACAGAAGGGAGGACTCCTGGTTTCCAGTGTGGCATTAAAAAACTTCAAAGTCATTACTGCCATCCTCACGATAAGAAGAAAGCTAAACAAATGAAAAATCAACAAGTCTTATTAGATCTATCAGTGAATTGTGGTCATAGGACAAACCACTGCCTTCAAGTAGGAGACAGATAAGTAGATACGGAGAATCACAGTTTGCTGGACAGAAGTCGATGAGCAGAAACCTCCATGAAAACCAGTACTAAGTTTCTTTTCCCCAGTATTCACACCTAACTTTCAACAAAAAATTACAAGGCATACTAAAAGACAAAAAGCATAGTTTGAAGAGACAAAGCAAGCATCAGAACTGGACTCAGATTTGGCAGATATGTTGGAATTATCAGACTGGGAATTTAAAACAACTATGATTAATAGGCCAAGGGTGCTAATTAAAAAAGGGGACAGCATGCAAGAACAAATGGAAAATATAATCAGAGAGATGGAAACTCCAAGAACCAAAAGGAAGGCTAACAATAATAATAATAATTAATAATAATAATAATAATAATAATTTAACAGAAATGAAGATTGCCTTTTATGGGCTCATCAATACACTGGATACAAGTGAACAAAGAATCAGGAAGCTTGGAGGAATGTCAATGGAAACTTCCAAAACAAATGCAAAGAAAAAAGAGAATGAAAAAGTCAAAAGAGAATATGCAAGAACTATGGGACAATTAAAAAAGTTGTTATATATGCATAATAGAAATATCAGAAGAAAGAGGAAGGAGTAGAAGAAATGTTTAAAACAATAATGACTGAGAATTTCCTAAAATTAATGATCAACACCAAACCATGGAGTCCAGAAAGCTCAGAGAACCCCAAGCAGGATGAATACCAAACGCAACCCCTAGGCATATCACATTCAAACTGCAGAAAATCAAAGACAAGGAGAAAATCTTCAAAGAAGCCTGAGGTTGTGAGGTGCTATAAGTCTACCTTAATTGTAGAGGAGCAAAGGTAAGAATTATAGCAGACTTCTTTTCAGAAGCTATGCAAGTGAGAATAGAGTGAAATATTTAAAATGTTGAGAGAAAAAAACCCATCAACCTCGAATTCTGTATCCAATGAGATACCCTTCAAAAGTGATGGAGTAATAAAGACTTCTTCAGATAATCAAAAATTGAGAAAATTTGTCGCCAGTAGACCTCGCTTGTAAAAAACGTTCAAAGAGGGGTGGCTGGGTGGTTCAGTTAAGCATCTGCTTTTGGCTTAGGTCATGTTCCCAGGGTCCTGGGAGCCCCACATCAGGCTCCCTGCTCAGCAGGGAGCCTGCTTCTCCCTCTCCTCCCCACTCATGCTTTCTCTCGCTATCTGTGTCTCTCTCAAATAAATAAATAAAATCTTAAAAAAAAAAGAAATGCTTAAAGACATTCTTCAGGGAAAAGGAAAATGACATAGGGAAGAAACTCAAATCTACATAAAAAGAGGAAGACTGTTAGAGAAGGAATAAATGAAGGTAAAATAAATAGCAGAGAGGAAAGTGATGCTGGATTCAATAACTATGCATGGCACCTCTCCCTGCTCTCCAAGGTAAACTGTTGGTCTGTAACAGGTGGGTTCCTTCTTTTTTTTTGAGGATGGGTGAGTGTGGGGAGGCCAGAGAGCAGAGAAGCATCTTCCTGTTGTCTTACCAAGGACCAAGAAACCATTGGACCACATGAAAATGTATGATAGCATCTTCCATCATCCAGGGAGTCCCAACAGTTGAACCTGAGCCCCAACGCACAAAGGAGAATAGTAGCACCCTCGAGGGGGCCTGGGGGCTGGAATAAGGGAGAACAAATAAATAACCTGGCTCCTAATGAAACTGAACTGCTAAAGAAGACAGACACCAACCTGAATGAAAATAGGAGCCTAGAGCAGATTTAAGAATAGTACCAAAAAGATTTTTGAAATGAAAAACCCATGATGTTGTTTAACATTAAACAATTGGTAGGTAAACTGAAGGTGAAAATGGTCATTGTTGAGAAGCAAAGAGTGGAGGAAATGTCTTAAAACACAGAACAAAACAGTTACTAAGAGATGGAAACAGTAAGGACAAAGATAAAAGACCTGGAGTATATAGATCTATAAGACATGTCATGTGGACTAAAGGAATTCCAGAAGAAGAAAAAATAGAGATGGAGGGGACACAATAATTGAATACATGAAGAAGAAACATACAAATCTGCAGTTTGAGAGAATTGTATAAGTTCCAGGAGAGACTGATGGAAGGGGAGAGTGAGGATAAAGGTGTATGTTTGGTATATTCTGGTAAAATTTTTAACCTCTATGGCTTAAAGAGACAATCGTTCAAGTTTCCAGCTAGGAAGAATAAATTACTATGAGAGGGAATACAATCAGACTAGACTCAGACTTTTTATCTATCCCCCTTTGTGTTAGAAAGTGAGGCAGTAATATGCTTAGGCTACTGAGAAGGTAATATTAAGACAAGGATTCTATACCTAGCCAAGATGACATTTATCTGACAAAATAAAGGAAAGGTGTTGGTGGATTTACAAGGATTCGAGACTGTGTCGGGGCACCTGGGTGGCTCAGCCATTAAGTGTCTGCCCTTGGCTCAGGTCATGATCCCAGGGTCCTGGGCTTAAGCCCCACATTGGGCTCCCTGCTCGGCGGGAAGCCTGCTTCTCCCTCTCACACTCCCCCTGCTTGTGTTCCCTCTCTTGCTGTCTCTCTCTCTGTCCAATAAATAAATAAATAAATAAATAAATAAATGTAAAAAAAAAAAAAAAAAGACTGTGTCACCCAATAGGATGACTAATTTGTCCTGGTCTGTCCAGGACTTTGTCTACTTCAACACTGAAGTTCTGTCTCCTGGGAAACCCTCCAGGCTTAGGCAAACTGGGACAACTGGTCACCCCATAATATACTCATATGAAGAAAACCAACCTTAAGTGAAAAAAAAATAGAGACTTTGGGGTGGCGTAGTGTTCTCAACCAGGAATGTTTTTGTCCCCTTTTCCCTCCCTGGACTTCGGAGATTTTTCTGGAGATATTTTTGGTTATCACAACTGGGGAATATCTCACAAGTGGGTTCTGCTACTGGCTTCTATGGGTAGAGGCCAGAGACGTTGCTAAACATCCGCCAGTGCAGAGGACAGATGCCAAACGAACAGTTGTCTCGCTCAAAATGTCAGTAGTGCCAGGGTTGAGAAACTTGGGCTAGGAGAAGATCATGAAATATGGAGAGATTGGTGAGTTGCAAACTTGCTATATTTACGTCTATCAAATTTAAATGCAGGTGGAGATGCAAAGATTGTCTTGGAATGGGCACTGTAAGAACTAATGAAAGTTTCTTGAAATAAGAGATGAGTTGCAAGGAAATCCTAATAATGAGCTAAAGGTACAAAATCATCTCTACGAAAGCTAGTCATTGGGGAAGGGACAGAAGGCTGGTGAGATAGGAGGGGCATTAAAATATTTGAAAAGATCTCAGTTTATAAGCTATCTTAGAGAAGAAAACCATAGGTATCCTCTTTTCATGCAATAATGAGAAAATAAGGGTGTTGGTCAGTGCCAGGAAAGGGAATTAATGGAAGGGAAAAGTATATCAGGACTCCAGTATTAACCAAGGGTCAAAAGGGATAGGGCAGCAACTGGATCAGAACTGTGAAAACAAGAGAAGTGAGGCAGATGGTTTGGGGGAGAGAAATCTCTTGCCAGCCAGAGTTTTGCCAACTATGATTCTAATGTCATTGTTTTATTTCTGTACAATTTAAAAATCCATAACCTTTAAATAAATATGGGTGGTTTAGATCAAGATCCTTAATTAGGGAGAACAAAAACAATTATTGCTTCCCCCCTCAAAAATTATGTAAGCAGGTCAGTGGGGTTGTGATGATTGGTTACTATTTGTCTCCTTCCCTAGACCCTAGTCTTCATGAGGGGAGGAATGGGTCTCTTCTTTCTTATCATCTTAACTTTAGTACTCTATGAATGTTTATGAAACAAACAAATAACACACACTCAATCTATACTACAGAACTAGATACAAGGAGTAAAAAGCCTCTAGCAACATAGTATTTGTGAAAAGTCCAGGAGGTTGTATATCTTACTGAGATTTATGAAAATGGAACAAAGGAGAACGTAAGAGTAAAACACTCGACATTTCAATCTAGTGAGGGCTGACTTGAAAACTTGAAAAAGATTCAATTTGCATAACATAAAACTTGTGAAAGAAACTTCCTCCCTAGACCAGGGTTGCCAGATTTAGCATATAAAAATACAGGACACCCAGGGAAATCTGAATTTCAGATAAACAGTGAATAATCGCTTGCACAAGTATGTCTCAAATATTGCAAGGGGCATGCTTATACTAAAAGAATATTCATTGTTTATCTGAAATTCAAATTTCCCTGGGCGTCCTGTATATCTGGTGACTCTACCCTAGACCATAATCAAAAGCAGTACTTCTTGACCAGCTGAAGATTATTCAGAAGAAGGGTTACATTTTTTCAAGTTAGTATTTTAAAAATATTATTCAAATATAACAGCTATTAATTGTTTTAGCAGCAAACATCTTCTAGAACTTTTTGTTCCTGTGTCCTCTTAATTATATTTTTCCTCCCCACCCCACACTTTTTTAAAAAAAAGATTTTATTTATTTATTTGAGAGAGAGAGAGAGTGAGCATACGTGAGCACGGAGAGGGGCAGAGGGAGAGGGAGAAGCAGCCTTCCCTCTGTTCAGGGAGCCCAACGTGGGCCTCGATCCCAGGACCCTGAGATCATGACCCAAGCTGAAGGTAGATGCCTAATGGACTGAGCCACCCAGGCGCCCCCCATTCCATACTTTCTAGGAGACCTTGATCCTGACTTCCAAAGTTTTTTTCTGGAATATAGTCTCCAAGGCTGTCAAGGAAGTGCTGTAGTCATAATAGTAAAAACAAATTATATTTGTGTGGTGATTTACTTCTGCGTTCATCTAACGCTCACAGTAGTGAAGCAGTAAGGATGACCAGCCATGAGCCGAAGGCGCTGACCCCAAGGGAGCCAGGTCTGAGAGTGCCAAGCACATGAAGGCAGGTGGCTTTTATAATCTAACACAAGGCTGCTCTCTCCCATTTGAAAAGTGAAATATTTGATAACGCCTGTCAAAAGATGTGAAGTTAGAATATTTGCCTAAGGCACCGATATATAAAGATATCAAATACCAGGGTGAACTGAGAAACAGGTACCAGATGTAACTTTTAAAAGGAAATAACCAGGAAATAGTTACATAACTTGGACGTCTGGGTGGCTCAGTCGGTTAAGTGTCTGCCTTCGGCTCAGGTCATGATCCCAGGACCAAGTCCCCTATTGGGCTCCCTGCTCAGTGGGGAGCCTGCTTCTCCCTCTTCCTGTCTCTCCCCCTGCTTGTGTTCTGTCTCTCTCTGACAAATAAATAAATAAAATTTAAAAAAAAGTTACGTAACTCTTGGGTTTCTTTCTTTCTTTTTTTTTTTTTTTTAAAGATTTTATTTATTTATTTGACAGAGAGAGAGAGACAGCCAGCGAGAGAGGGAACACAAGCAGGGGGAGTGGGAGAGGAAGAAGCAGGCTCCTAGTGGAGGAGCCTGATGTGGGGCTCGATCCCATAACGGCAGGATCACGCCCTGAGCCAAAGGCAGACGCTTAACCGCTGTGCCACCCAGGCGCCCCAACTCTTGGGTTTCTTAATCAAGTCATGCATATAAAAGAGATTAGACATTTGGAGGAATTTTGAATTTGATTCCTCTGGTGAAAGCCATTCTGTGATTTTTTTGTTCCACCCCTCACCTAGAAAGAGGGGCTAAGGATGGGGTTGAAAATGTCAGGCCTGAGGCTCAGGGTGGGGACCGTCCGCGTACTTACTGTCTGATCTCTACCTTCCAGCTCCAGAAATTGAGAAGGAAACAAAGCTGGGTCAAAGAAATGCTCTGGGGCAGGACAAAGGAGAGTGGGGCGGATGTGCATTCCCTTTATTGGGGTCAAAGGGACATGAATGTTTCTTGCGAAAGAGGTAAGTACTACCTCTCTGGGGAGAAAGTGAACTTGGTAGGAACTCTGGGGGTGGCAGTGGCAGTGGAGGTGATCATAGACGGGGGAAACTGAGCTCAAGTAGCAGGCCCATGATATGCCTAGCTGGAAGAAATGAGAGAGCCAGATCTCAGAGCTGAATGAAGGTTGAAGACATCTTAATTTCTGATTTGAGTCATGTGAGATGACTGTGGGAATTTCTAAGCATGACCAACACAGTCATGGGGCTCTACCGAAGTTTTCTTCAGCGGTGGGAGGAAAAGGGCTTCCCCATAATTTTGGAAGGACAGGGGGAGAATTCTAAAATTGCATCCTGGTTATACTTCAAAAATATGCAACATATTAACATTACCCATCTTAATAATAAAACAGACCCCTGAAATACAACATGCCTAGAACCCTTGAAGTCCCATGCAGAAGCTCCCCATCCCATTCTTTACCTCTACTTGATCAATATCCTGATACTTGGTTTATTTTTGTTACCTTTCTTTTCTTTGCAGAAGTATTATGGATGCTAGCTTTCTATAATGTGATGCTCGATTTGAACCTTATTAAACGGTGTCAGACCAGATGTATATATTTTCCTATAGCTTGCTTATTTCACTAGATATTAAGTTACTAGGATTCATCCATAGTGAAACATGCAGCTATAGTTTCTTTATATTCACTGCTATACAGTATTCCATTGCATGAATATTCAGCAATGTATTTATTGATTTTCCTGTCAATAGGCTGGATTACTGTCTAAGACATGGGCTCATGTGCAAGACTTTGCACATGTCTATAGCTCAGAGTGGGTTGTGTGGTATCACTTCTTAATTTTTACCAAATTGTTTTCCAAAGTAGTTGAATTAAATGCTAACCTCCCTCTTCCACCTGAAACCCCCCTCTGAATCCCTCAAGAGTTCCCACTTCTTCTCATCCCAGGCAATACTTGCTATGGTCAGACTTTTTAAATATTTGCCAATCTAGTGGGTTTAACATGATATCTCGTTGTGGCTCTAGGCTACATTTTCATGATCCCTAATGGGCCTATTTATCACTGTTATAAATTAATCCGGTTCCATAATGTAATTAAATTGCAATTGTAGAAATCAGTTGAAAAGGAGGAATTAGATGGGTCACTCTATTTGTCTCTAATTTGTACTCCATCTACTGAAATGTATGATAAATTCCTATGGGAGAAAGTCGATCTGATTTTGGGGGTTAGCCAAAAATGGCACCAGGAGTCCCAGGATGTATATGGGCACATAATACGGCCATTCTACCCTTACTGCCAGAGCATATCTGTGGGAGGCTCTGCTGGCCACACATGTGCCTGAGTGTTTCCCTGGTTTATTTTTTCCCTGTTGCTGGGTCAGTGGATGGAAAGTGAGGGGATGGTTCGATCGTCACTTCTACAGTGTCCATATTACCAGCAATGGGGAGTTGAGCTCAGGAAATAAAGTCCTTGATGCTGCCCCTTTCCAAAGAAGTTATTAAGAATCTCCCAGAAAGGGGCGCCTGGGTGGCACAGCGGTTGAGTGTCTGCCTTCGGCTCAGGGCGTGATCCCGGCGTTATGGGATCGAGCCCCACATCAGGCTCCTCCGCTATGAGCCTGCTTCTTCCTCTCCCACTCCCCCTGCTTGTGTTCCCTCTCTCGCTGGCTGTCTCTATCTCTGTCAAATAATAAAATAAAATCTTTAAAAAAAAAAAAAGAATCTCCCAGAAAGTAGGTTCATGGCTTTGTTTACCATCCTGACTCCAGTTTGGTTTCCTAGAAACAAGTGCTTCCTAATCCCTCCTGCTGTAATCTGAGCAGCCCCCCCCCCCCTTTTTGATTATTCTCCTTAGTCATCAGCCCCCTCTGGGCAGCATGGCTTTCCTTTTTGGCCTGCATTCTGACTTTTTTGCCTGTACGGAGATATATCACAGTTCAAATCTCCTTCAGATAGTATGTTCTAGTGTATAACTTATTTAAAGTCCTCACGTGCCTTAAACCCACACAGAAGAACCCTGAATGACTGTGTTCTGTGTTTGTAGTGCTTTACAACATAGATAGTCTCCTCTCCTCTCCAGAAGTCCCACTTACCTCACTTTGTTAATTATCCTGTCCATGCTATCTGTGGTAGGCTGAGTAACAGCCCATAGGGTTTTTGAGAATGTTATACCAACAGAAACGATGCCAGCTTGGACTGAAAGAGACACAGAGAGGCCAAATGAAAGAAGGTGGGGGGAATCCCCAGGCTCTACAGGTAGGAGACAGGCTGACAAAAGTACTTAGCTCTGGACATGTGCTACCCTCCAAGAAAAGAGATGACTTCAAGGGTGAAGCTGTGGGCCAGGAACCACAGAAAAGCATTCCTAGGTCCAAAAATGTAATGGAGTTTTTGCTTGGTTGCGTTTGAACATTGGGCAATGTCTATAACTCTTACCTATGCATGGCCCATCATAGTTTTGGAATATATAACTTGTTTTCTAATTTCACAAGTCGACAGAAAGAGAGGAATTTGCTGCTGGATGAGATCCGTGAAGAGACTCACCAATACCTCATTTGGATGATTTAGATGAGATTCAGGGGTTTGGAGCCAATGAGACCTGGATGAGAGTTTGGACTTGTAATGAGCTAAGATTTTTGGGGATCTTGGGATGGGGCTGATTGTGGTTTGTATGCGGGATGGGTGTGAATCTTTGGGGGCCAGAGGGTCGACTGTGGAAGGCTGAAAAATAACCCCAAATATATCCACGTCCTAATCCCCAGCACCCGTGACTGTTACCTTATATGGCGAAAGGGCCTTTGCAGCTGTGATTAAGTTAAGGATCTTAACATGACAGATACCTTGAATTTCCAGGTGGGCCCAATGCAGTCACAAGGATCCTTCTAAGAGGGAAGTAGGAGGAGTCAGAGGCAGATGAAAAGGCCACATGAAGCAGACTGAAGTGATAGGACCATGAGCCACGGGATATCAGCAACTTCTAGAAGGTAAAAGAGAGAAGGAGCAAACTCTCCCCTGGAGTCTCCAGAAATAACGTGTTCTTCTGGCACCTTGACCTTAGCCCTCTAGGACTCGTGTTGCTTTTCTCGCCTCCAGAGCTCTAAGATAATAACTTTGTGTTGATTGAAGACACTAAGTTTGTGGAGTTTGTTATCGCAGCACTAGGAAACTAATATGCTATCCATTGGGCCAGGGTCCTGAAATGCTCTTATACCTTCAAGAACAGAGCAGTTGTAGGAAAAAGAACGAGGAAGGAGACTTCTTTTGCCCCCGAGGTGGACTATTTCATTATAATTGGTGAATTTTCTTTTTCTCAAACAAAATAATGTCTTTAAATGAGCTATAAAGAAGAAACTGAATTATTTAAAGCCTTTTATAAAATAAATGTTCCATAACCGAGCAGATACTTCCTGGGCTATAATACTTCAGCTTTTCCTAAAGATCTAAACTAACTTCACTTAAAACACCTCCTCCCTGAAAGGCCTAAGTCCTCTTAGGAAAAAACCTAGCAGTGACGCATGATATTGCATTTGCCAAAGTGGCAGGAAGATCGCATTATTTGTATTCCTATGAAATCCCAATAGGGAAAAATGCCATGGTTAAAACTTGTGAGGTGAGTTTTTGATGGCACTGGTTATTTAGAGCAGGTTTGGGCAGATCTGGCAAGACACTGAAGTAAAATGGGCGAGCTTTTGATTTTAGGAAGAAAATTCTTCAGAGCGAGGTCTTCCACGTCGTGTGTATTCCCTTCTTTTGCTTGATCAGAGACGCCAAGCATACAATATTTAACTCACGTACGTGTGGCTATATGGATGCAGAGTTTCCCACTGGAAAAGACGTCTGAAAAATAGCTTTAGACTTTGCAGTATCTACAATGCAGAGACAACTAACTTATTAGCTAGCATTTTTGTCTCTTGCCATTTGTGGTTTTGTTTTGTTTTTTTAGAAAATTAAATACCAGTTCATATTTATGGTACGTGTGTCTGTCACAGTCCAGTCAGGAACCTAGATATGTGGGTTATGCATGTGATGAAAGATCTGAGAGCCAATCAAGGACAGTGGGGAGACCTATTGCAAGATGCTGCTTCCTCCTTTAGTTCTAGAGGGCCGAGAGGAGAGGTGCTGCATGATTTCCTACTGCTGTTGTAACAAGTTACCGTAAACTTAGTAGCTTAAAAGTAGCACAAACTTATTATATTACAGTTCTGAAAGTCACAAGTCCAAAAGGGCCAAAATCAAGGTGTTAGCAGGGCCGCCTTCCTTTCTGGACACTCTAGGGGAGAATCCGTTTTCTTGCCTTTCCAGCTTTCAGAGGCGGCCCACATTTCATGGCTACTGGCTCCCATCCTCCATCTTCAAAGCTGGCAATGGCTGATTGAGTCTTTCTCATGCTACCTCGTTCTGACGCTGACCCTTCTGCTACCTCTTCCACGTTTAAGAACCTTTGTCCTTAATCCATGATAATCCAGGATGATCTCCCTATTTTGAGATCAGCGATTAACAACCTTACTCCCACCTGTGACCTTAATTCCCCTTTGCCAAGTATTGTGACATTTCTTCTAAGATAGTAACTTTGTGAAGTAGGACATGAACATCTTTGGTGGGCCATTATTCTGCCTTCCTTGAGTGGTATTGCTGGGGCTGGTAGCCAGGGTGATACAGTAGGAGCTGGGCCAAAGCAGGAATTATGACCCCGGAAGGAGAGGCAAGGACAAGACGGTAGAAGGGGGGAGAAAGAAATACCTTGGCTCCTCACTGCACCACAGGAAGGTTTTACTAGGTAAACTCCTAGCTCCAAACATTTGACTTCTCTCTTTTCTTTTCCTTCCTTCATGTGGAATCTCAGAAACCCTTTATTGGGTGCTAGAGAATATATTCTTCTATTTATACCTTACTGCATATATGGCAACTAGAGACAACTTTATGAAGCATATAATATAATGGAAAAAAGACTAACCCTGTTGAAATTGGCATATGGAGGGGCACCTGGGTGGCTCAGTTGGTTAAGTGTCTTCCTTGGGCTCAGGTCATGATTCTGGGGACCTGGGATCAAGTCCCGAGTCTGTCTGGGCTCCCTGCTGAGCAGGGAGTCTGCTTTTCCCTCTCTCTCTCTCTGCCCCTCCCCCCCACTTGTGCACGTGCATGTGCTCTCTCTCTCTCTCATATAAATAAATAAAATCTTAAAAAAAAAAAAGAAATTGGCATATGGAGCCACATGCAAATGTTTTCCTTATATCAGGTGGTGGTCTGAGTTGCTTGTGTGGGGAAAATCATATCATTAGAGCCATTCTCCATTAGCACTTTTCAAAATAATGGATAGTGTGACAATTTGTACCCCATGCCCCTATAGTTATAGCATTCTTCCTGGACTTAGGCCAAATGAGGTGGATTTGGGGGTTCAAAACCGGTGTGCTTTATTCAAGCCTTTCCCAAATACTGGGGAAAAAAAAATAGCTCATTATAATGTACTCAGTAATAAAAAAGAAAAAGATCATTTTTATGTCACCCTGCAGAAATTTACAGCAAATGGGATTCAAAGGATTATTGCATGAAGGAAATGCCAATGTTAAATCTATAGACAGTCTCCTTAGCACCGAATGTCATAAATTAACAACAAGCACTGGTGGGAAGGTGTGGTGAAGGAGAAAACAGTGAGGCACTCAGCAGATCTTCGTGTACCTTTCTCTCTGAAACACACATGCTCGGTTGTTCTTTCTTGGGGCCCCTTCCCCACCCCAGCGAGAAATCGCTGCCTTTATCCACTGTGGTTTGGGATTCTTAGGCTACCTTAACAATGTTGTTTCAGTAGCTCCCTGCAATGCCAGCATCAGGTGTCACAACTCCTGGGGTGACCAGGTTAATGGCTGTGCCGTTTTCCCCAGAGGAGCAGGGATGGACAGGCCGGGCTTAGTCTCTGCCAGGAATCGCCGGAGGCTCCAGCAGTCCTCTGCTCTGAGGCACCTGTGTGCTAGGAGCAGGAGAGAAGGTGTGGACTCATCCCCGTATTTCTGATTCGGTGCTGTCAGGCATTTTCATTGAGGTTGGGCATGGACACGTGGATTGCCCTCTTACTGCTACCTCGTTGATGATGAAGGTAGAGACCACAGCTAACATTGCCTAAACTCTATGCACTGGGAAGTGCTTTGCAGCCTTGCATCGGTTTATCCTCAGAAAAACTCAGATGATGGTACTATTACCTTCTCTTTGAAGCATGAGTAAAGTGAGACTCAAAAGGTTGGGTAACTCTCGTGGTTGGAATTGTCTCCCCACGCCATCCCACTCACATGTTGAAGTCTTAACGCCTGGTACCTCAGAATGTGACTCAATTTGGACATAGGGTCTTTAAAGAGGGAATTACATCGAAATGAGGTCATTGGGGTGACCCCCAATCCAATATAACTAGTGTCTTCCTAAGAAGAAGAAATGAGGACACAGACACACACATAGAGGGAAGACCAGGGGAAGACACTGGGGGAAGGCAGCCATTTGCAAGCCAAGCAGAGAGGCCCTGGAGGAAACCAACCCTGCTGACACCTTGGTCTTGGACTTCTAGCCACCGGAACTAGAAAACAAAAAATAGAACATTAGATTTCTGTTACTTAAACCACCCAGCCTGTGGTATTTTACTGTGGTAGCCCTAGCAAAGTAATACAGTAACATCTGCAAGGCAACACACTGGGGAAACCTGCCTATGGAACCTACGTTTTCAATGTAAACCTTACAACTTTTCTATAAAGTGTCTCAAATACTACATATAAGCATTAGCTGATCTTCTGAAAGGACACGTTTTAAAATACTGGATATGTCTTTATCTCCCTTCCTTTTTATAACCTGCACCAAATTTTGAAAGAAGTGGCTCCTTAAGCCGACCTTACGCTACCCTGGTATCCAGTTATGTCTAGGTGAGCTGTGAAATTTTCAAAACAAAACTCAAGTTTTCTTTAATTAAAGGGGGGGAAAAAACCCAACTATGCAAAACAGCTTTTGGTTTTTAGGGGTAGTAGGCAGGTTTCAGGAAATCAAACAATACGGTTTGGAAATTCCCCCAAAGACTGGGGCTTTCTGACCCCACAGCAGGAGCGAGCAACCTCTCCCAGAAGTGGAACACTTTTTATTTTCCCAAAGGATCGAGACTCTGGGCACCAGGGGAGGTCTAGGTCTGGAAAGCGGGCTCAGGGCAGACCTCTGAGGTGCACACGGAGGTGTCCGTTTCCCAGCTGGGAGCCTGAGGGTGGGGGCAGGGGGGAGTTGGGAGGCAGCCCTTATCTGCGCTCCCCCCTCCCCTGCCTGGCCCAAGTTGGAGGGGAGCTTGGTGACTTACAGGGTGATCCTGACCTCCTGGTTGGGAATGTCTGCCCTGGAGGATCTTTACACACTGTGTATTTTGAGTTTTCCGAAAGACTGAATGCAGTGGCAATGGGAGACTTGCTCTGTTCTCTGGCCTACTGTGGGGTTCATGTTAATAGATTAACAGACACTCCAGCATAGGGAGCTGCATGTTTAGTGTTTTGTGGCACATCTGCTTTTTTTTTTTTTAATGCCTTAAGAAATGCATTCCATTACTTATATATTTTTTTTTTTACTAATTTATAAAAAGCAACATTTGCCCAATTTCCTGGTTTCAGCTGTAGACACAGTTCACAGGCTTTCTGAATTTTCATTGGATTAGCATTAGCTACGTCTTTATCGGTTTCTTTCTAAAATCTACCTGAGAATGACAAAAGAATGGTAAACGACAGTTTTTGTTGCAGTCATGTAGATTTCAACAAAAAAGAAAGGGTTCAATACGTGGTCAATGTAAAAAAAATGCGATAGTGGCAGGTCTGATGGAGCTATGACCTTGCATGTAATCAATAGGCCGCTTCCTCTTTCGGCGGGAAGGCGGAACAGACTTCTGTGTGTTTTTTTCTTTTTCTTTTTTTTCAGCAAAGTCAGTTACCTAAGGATATTAAAATTTTCATTGATTATGCTGGGTGTTCTGAAAATTGAAGCAGCTGAACTCCAACCCAACCCGGTGGCCCCCCAGCCGCCATTCAAAATGGGTGCGACAGCCACAAACACATGCTGCCACCTACAGGCCAGAGAGGGGATGTGCGCGGCCAGAGGCCCGTCCTTGGCTTTCCAGCCGCTTGTCTGTCTCAAACTCCCTGATTTCGAAGGCTTTTTCTTCTACCCATTTCTCTACACTATTCAGAAGATCAGAATCTGGATTTATTCGAATTTCTTGATTTTGTTTTAGAATACAAAGCGAAGCCCTTTATTCTGTAGGGAATCATTATTCGTTATAACGAATCTTAAGATTCTCCAAGACTCATATATATAATAAACAGGAGGTAAATATTGAAAGAGGATCCTGGAGAGAATAATTTGCTAGACACAGGGTCCGAGTTGGTCATGCAGACACTTCATATTTTTCTTTGCTCTTTTTCCCCACTCTCAGATCAGCATGTATCAGGATCTCAATAATGCTTCTCACTGTGAAGTGTCACTTAATGAGACTTAAATCACACTCACCAGTCTCTGAATTTAAGAGATGGACAGCGGCCTGCTAACTCCATCTTGGGTTAGTGCTATTAGAAAGTAGGTCCTTCTGTTGGATTAAAATGTGTTCACATGCTGGGCGTTGGGCCTGGCCCTGTGTTTTGGAGTGACGCCGAGAAAGCAAATTCCCTCTGTCACAGGACAATGCTTGACATGCATGAAGCAGTCATCATGGTTCCCAGGGCTTTACCCTCGAGGCTGAAGAGCCTGTCCGACTTGGTTCTACAAGACTCGACCACTTGGTCTACGTAGACTTGGTTCCTACAGCCTCAGCCACCTGGCCACCTGCTTCTCTGGCCGTCATTTTTCATCCCCGAGGCCTCTCCACAGCGCCGTATTTTGTTTTAATGTCAGTAGCAGACCGGTGTGGAGGTGATGGACAGTATAACCTCCCACCTGCAGACCCTGCTTTCTGTCCTCTCCAGCTCAGACAGCAGCTTGATAAGCAAAGAGAGCACTTTACACAGTTGAAGTGCTCTGCGGCCGCTATTAAAAAGTTCATGTGGTCATTTGGGAGAAGCGTGAGTGGGATTACTTTGCTGAGCTCTCACGGTACCCTGCCTTTGCGCCTGACAGATCAGCGAGGGCAGCACAGGCGGCTCTTTCAGTCCTGCCCGAGGGTTTCCAGTATATCGCGTGTGCATCTCAGTGGGGTAGGTGTGAGCGGAGGCTGTTTTGTGGAGGCAGGAGAGAGAGTTCTGTATTTTGCAGCCTCTGCTCTGTGTGAAGTTGTGAAGGAGGCTATGACTGTGTTTGGGATCTGACTCTGGCCTTCTGGCACCCAGACCCTCTTATTTTGGAAGACCCCATCTCCATCCTTGAGCTCAAGATCATTTGTTCCCTTTCACCTCCTGAAACCTGTGTTGAGTGGGAAGTGGGGTCTGCCGTCATTTATGCCAGACGTAGACTTCATTCACAGGCTGGGTACTCTGCTTTGCCATCCTGGGTGGTATGTGTATTGGGAGTCTTCTGTATAATTTGAACAGAGGCTTGTCTTCTATTAAAGGAACTTCAAGAATCCAGGATCACATGGGGAAATGGTTTGGGGGCTGTGAGTCTTCTTGACGCCCCTAAAATTTCTTTAGAAAGGTCTATCTTAGAAAAGCTCACAGTGTGGTATGGGAGAATCATGGCATACGTTAGCCCCAGGTCGGGGCGGTGATGGAACCAGACATTTGCCCACAGTGATTATGATGGTTCTGCTCATGAAACAAGTTAGTTTAGAGTAATCATGAGATCCGATTAAAATTCCCTTTTAGGAAAAAAAAAATTCCCTTTTAGGGAAAATGATATATAGATTTGAATACTGGTTCCATGCTATGTCTGAGGGCTGGTTATTGTGGCATGGGGGGTTAACTCAGACCAATGTTTCTGCTAGAGCTTTTAATTATGCGTAATATCCATCACACTTTGTTCTTCTGTATCTTTCATCCGAAGCTCAAAGTGCTCTTCAAACATTATTAACTCATTAATCCTTGCAACACTCCTGGGAGGCAGATTGGAGGCAAGGCGATTAGCCCATTTTCCAGACGGGGACATAGAAGCACAGAGGATTTCAGCAACAGAGGATTGCAAGGCTGCATGAGTCAGAGCTGGGCAGAGAACAGAGCCCACTCATGTTCCACCCCCAGTCTGGCTCACTGAACCCTCTCTCCTCCCAGGAGGAAAAGCCAGTAACAGTTGGATCTTGGGAATTGTCTCTACCTGTTTTTTGAATATCACTGTGGAGCAACAAACTGAACAACTTGCCAAGAACAAAGGCAAAAACTTATATTTTTTTCTTGAATTGTAAAACCTCTGCACTTTAAGAGAAAAGAGATGTGTATGTTAATTACCAAAATAAAATTGGGCAATCACTTAGAGAGAATACCAAAGTCCTCAAAGCCTTCTAATAGAGACCCTTAAACTTCTCTTACATAGACTCAGGAAATTCCATTTGGCCAAGCAGAAATGAAACTTGAACTTCACAAGGGTTAGGATTCAGTTTGAAACTGAGAAGTACTAACATCTGTCTTTTAAGTTTGACAAACAACATTTTCTCCTTGGTTTCACTTGAATGCAGGCTGGTTTCACATGGACTTCATTGTCATTTTAGTGGAGCTGGAGGAGGGGCCACCGTGTGATCCTGGTGGGCGTCAAAGAGGATAGTTAATGTCCACGGAGCCACTGAAAGCCTGGGACCTGGGGTCAAAGGGCTCCAGAGACCAGCTTGAAAGGCAGAATAGCAAATTCAATGGGAAGTCGTGAGCCTTCTTGGGCTTTTGTCTTTATTTATCATTCATGTATGTATTCAACAAACATTTATAGAGTATCTATTATATGCCAGTCGTTGGCTGGGTGCAAGCAATTCTAAGATGAATAAGACATAATTCTCATCTTCCAGGAGTTCGCAATCAAGGAGCAAAGATAAACAAGCAAACAAATGATTATTATATAAAGTAATGAGTAATCGTAGAGGTATTTACAAAGTCTAATCAGGACAAATAGGTTTGAATGGTTCAGAGAAATCTTCCAAGAGGCATCTCTTGGAAACCGCAGAGAGGAAGGGTGTGAAGGACGAGGAGTTTGCTGAGGGGTGTGATGGGGCTAAACTTTCAACGGTTATCCATTTGCTGAAGTTTGTTCTCGGGATTGACAGTACCATTTACAGCAGCAGCAAGCAGCTACTGAATTCTTAACGTGTTCAAGCTGCTATTCTGGGCTATTGTAGATGCAAAGGCACACTGGAAATGATTTTGGTCCTCGGGCAAACTGTAATCTGTTTGAGAAAACAGGATATGCTTTAAAGGGCAAATAGCAATACAACGTGATGTATATAGTCAGTGCCACTTGAGAACTCGGACAATAAGCACGATAGAAAGGCAGAGACAATAGGGTGGAAAGTGAAAAAGCTAGAATTAGGGATACTTACGGGGGAGCTGTAAACTGGGTTGGGTCTAAAAGGCGAACCTGTGGTGTTTAGGTGAGAGGTGTAAGAAAAATTCTGGACAGAGGAAATAGAATGAAAAAGTCTGAAAGGGCAATAGAAATGAGAAAGAGAGAGAGAGAAAGAGAGAGACCGAAAGACAGATGGGGCATATTGGGTGGAGCAAACACAAGCCCTTGGGCTAAGAGGCAGGGCTCCTGTTAGACGGGAAATGGGATCCAAACAAGGAAAGACAAGGCATTGCTGTTTTTGCCTAATGACTATGACCCTTCCTCTTCTAAAGGCCAACACGCCCAACCATCACTCGACTCTTCTGCACCAGCCAGTGCTCTCGGATCTCACACGCAGGCTAGGAAGGCTGGGCTTTGATTTTAGAGAACCAGGAGCATCCAAAGACTGTTGAGTAGGCAAGCCTAATGATGAAGATGTAGGATTGGTTGCCAGAGACTCAACATTCCCAACAGAAGTGGCTTAAAGAAGAAAACATTTCTTTCTCATGTAAAAGGCTGGAAAACAGATTGTCCAGGGGCAACCCAGGCTCCTGCTTTCTTGTTACAGTAGCTTGCAAAGCTCCCATTGCCAAGGCCATTTTGTGGTTTCAGTAGGTGCTGGCGGTGAGGCCCTTTGTCCACACCCCAGTCAGCAGG
>NW_024427107.1:12846090-12894391 GCF_017311325.1 Ursus maritimus
ATGCAGGGTAGAAATAAAGGTACACCCTTTCCTTTCAAGGAGAGATTTTGCAAATTGTACACACCACTCCTGTTTCTCTCCCATTTCCCAGAACCTCCTTACGTGGCCACACCTAGCTACCGGCAAGGATAGGAAATGTACTTTCTATCAGCCATGTTCACAGCTTCCTAAGGAAGAAAAGGAAAAGGGTATTAAGGGCATCTAGCAGGATCTGTCACCATGAGTGAAAGGACATTTTTAAAGAGATGATAAACATACTTATTTTTAAAAACACAATTACTTTGATGACTTGAATAATACTAATTACTCATAAGCCTCCAGTTTTGCTCAGAGCAATGGGAAAGGTGACCAAAGAGTAGCTTAAAACATGGGAGACATCTTCTGCCACCTTGTTTTTCACTCTCCAAAGTGGTTAATTCTGTTGCGCCCCACCGCATGTGCATGGATGATGAAGGATGAATCTACTTTATACTTGACCAAAGGGTCTTTTCTGAAATTTTTTTTCCTGAATAACCCAATTTAACAGGAAAGATAGACTCCTGAATATTTTCATGAGGCAAGTTGTCTTGCCTATGACAGTGACTATCGATGGAAATAATTATGACTCACAATGCATTGTGAGGCATATACCATTGACCTGTTAATCACGACTTTATTAATCACCATTTTATGGCATAGACAAAAACAATACAAATGAAGCGAGAGACTGGTCTAAATCAGTGAGTAAATTCCAGCACTAAAAATTATACCAGAACTTCAAATAGCACCTTAATATATATATATAATATTTTTATAATAATTTATATAATATTTTATATATTATATATAATATATATAATAATTTATATAATAATATAAATATATATATATATTTGATACTCTGGAGAAGTTGATTTGTCTTCTCCACAAAGGCTTTAAAAAGGCACAACTTTCAAGTCATGAGTTCTTTTTTTTTAGATTTCTTTTTTTCATGTCAAAAACAGCTTGAGACATAATTCATATTATATACAATTCACCCATTTAAGTGTGCAGTCAGTGGCTTTTAGTATATTCACAGAGTTGTGTGTCTATTACCATAATCAATTTTAGAACATTTTCATCCCCCCAGTAGGAAACCTCATATTCCTTAACCAACATTCCTCAATCCCCCCATATGCTTTCCACCTTCTCCAGCCCTAGAGAAGCACTGATTTATTATTTCTGTGGATTTGCTTGTTGTGGACATTTAATGTAGATATATGGTCCTTTTGACCAGATTCTTTTACTTAGCATAGTGTTTTCAAGGATTATCCATGCCATAGCATGTATCTTTTTATTGGGGAATAATATTTTATTGTTTGGATATACCGCACTTCATTTATCCATTCATCAGTTGCTGGACATGCGAATTGTTTCTGTTTTTTGGCTGTTATAGATAATGTTCTATGAATATTTGTGTGAACATACTTTTTCATTTCTCTTCAGTGTGTGCTTCAGGAATGGACTTGCTGAGTCACATGGTAACATGACCACATATTTAAACAACTACCAGGTTGTTTTCTAAAGTGACCCCATCATTTTATATTCCCACCAATAGAGTTTGAGGGTTCCAATTTCACACATTCTCACCAACGCTTGATTCTAGCTATCCTACTGCATGTGAAGTGTATTTCATTGTGGTTTTCATTTGCATTTCCTTGACGACTAGTGATATTGATCTTTTTTTACGTGCTTATTGGCTATTTGCATATTTTCTTTGGCAAAATGTCTATTTGGATCCTTTGCCACCTTTTAAAAATTGGGTTTTCTTTCTTTTTTATTATTGAGTTGTAATAATCTTTATATATTTTTAATACAAATCTCTCATCGGATATATTATTTGCAAAAATGTTATCCCATTCTGTGGGATCCATTTTTTTTACCCCATTCTTGTCAATTTTTGCAAAGAAGTCAGCTGGGATTTGGACAGGGATTGTGTTGAATCTGTAGATAAATTTGGGGAGTATTGCCATCTTTTTAAATTAAATTAAATTTTCTATTCAATTAAAATTTTTTTTATAAAGTAATCTTTGTGCCCAAAATGGGGCTCAAACCCATGACCCCACAATCGAGAGTCACATGGTCTGTCAACTGGAGCTAGGCACTCCAGGAGAATTGCCATCTTAACAATAGTCTTAAGTCTTCTAATCCATTAATGTGAGATGCCTTTCCATTTATTTAGTTCTTTAACTTTTGCCCGAAATGTTCTCTAGTTATCAGAGTATAAGTTTTACACTTATTTTGTTAAATTTATTTCTAAGTGTTTCTTTTTTTGTTGTTGTTGATGCTGTTGGAAATGTACTTTTTTTCTTGATTTCTTTTGCATTTTTCTCATTGCTCCTGTTTAGAAACACAATAGATTTTTGTATATTTTTCTTGTATCTTGCAACCTTGCTGAACTTGTTTATTAGTTCTAATAGAATTTTTTAGAGGAGTCCTTAGGATTTTCTGTATACCAGGTCATGTGCTCTGCAAATGGAGCTAGTTTTGACTCCTCCTTTCCAATCTGGATGCCTTTTATTTAATTTCCTTGCCTAACTGACTTGGCTAGAAATTGTAAATTCTTGAGAGAATATTATGGATCATCATGACAAGTTCCATGCCCTTCCCAAGCTCTCTACTCCTGAATGCCATTGCTGGGCTAAGCTGTCATCCAGAATTTACTGCCAGGTGCAAAGGAGGAACTTATCTTAGGAAAACAGAAAAAGGGAAAAGTGAGGGGGGGAAAAGAGAGAGAGAAGCAAGAGGCAGGAGAGGAGGTGGAAGGAGGTAGCTGGAGGAGGAAGAGAAGGCAAATGACAGAAAAAACCAAGGGTTGACTCTAGGGCTGAAGGTCACCTCTCGCAGGCGGTAGTGACAGCAGTGAAGCTGTTGGGTTTTATACCCTGCCTGTCCTCCACCAGGAAGGGCAGGCAATAATGCTACAGCTGAGTGAAGGCTTTCATTTCTTTTATGCAAAGTGGAAGAACATCAGACCCTTATGCAAGATGGGCAGCATAAGAGAAAATAGCATCAAGCTGGCAGGTGACAATGTAGGTTTCCATGTAGGAAGCAGTGATGCTGTCTTTGTCAGTGACTTTGGGCCAAGACTGGAAGTGAAGCATCATTTGTGTTGTGGCTCTTCCTTGGCCCCTAGTGATAATCTGGTTATAGGTGAAAGGTAGCAATGAAAAAGTAATCAAGGGGAGTACATTTCAATCTAAATGGCCCTCCTCCCAATACTGCTCTTTGCAGAGGACCAAAGGTAGCCATGATGATTATTGATTTGCAATTCATTTGTTCAGTCTCTGGGTGGGGATGCTTGTTTTGCAATGGATAATCCGAGGGCAGTGAGATCCAGAAAGAGACTGGTATCTGAAAAAGTACTACTTTTCAGAGGGTTTGGGGTCATAAGTAAATATTTTGGGGGTACGTGACTTTTTAAAGAGAATTAATCCAAAAATGTGCATGTCAGAGACAGGCAGCACGAGGCTGTGAACTGTGCCACTTCTGGAATAACAAAAGGCAAACGGGACCCTTAAGGAAATGGGCTGGCTTAGAATTATGAATCACTGAGCCCATTTCTTAAAGTGATTAATGATGAATCACTGTTTTAACTTTGGATGAAATAATAGGGCTGCATCTGAGGAGCTCCATTAATCATCATAAGAATTAGGCTTGTGCCAATTCATTACTGCAGGGTCGACATGTGCTGAACAGTTGAGTCGAATTTCAGGAAGGGGTGAACTTTAGGCAAGGGCTGGCTTAAAAGAATGCAAACGTTAGGGGTCTATTCTCTCCTAGATGGGTGGGGATTTATGAGTGGAGAATAGATCCTATTATATCATCCTTCATGCGGACTCCTCCTCTAGAAGCTTTAACAAAACACTAACTACAAAGTCTTCTGGCTTTTTGGTATTCAGGGGCATGATACAATAGATAACTGACATATATCATAAAATCTGAAACTTTTATCTGTTGCTCACTTTACACGTTTCATGTATTCAGAAAGTGATTAACAATCTACTGGACACTTGAATTTCAGCAGGCATGAACGTAAGCAAATTTAGCCCATTGCTCTTTGAAGAGCAAATTCAGCCTTGCAAAATTTCTGCTTTTTGAAAAACGCTTTATTACAGAAAATGAAAACCTGAGCTCCCGGCAGCGTGAGGAAGAAACTCGGTCCATACAAACAAGAAATCAGGCTGGTGTCATCATTTGGCCACTTCAAAGCTCTGGAAGCTGAATGGGAAGTTAAACAGTTGTTTTGACAGTTTTAAGTTGATGTGCTTCGAAGATTATATAGAAAGCATGTATGTCTCCTTTGCAGTGGCCAGTAGTGATGGGAAATCCAAGAGGAGTTCATGCAGTCCTTAACTCCAACAGACATGATTTTGATACGGTAGGAGATAAAAACCCATCCAAGCTGCAGAAGAGATATATTGTTTTATCTTAACATTATTAGTCTTTACGAATCATGAAGCACATTCAAATCACCATTTGGAAACTTGGCTTATCTTATACAACCAAATCTTGTGTGTGTGTGTGTGTGTGTGTGTGTGTGTGTGTGGCAGAGAGAGAGAGAGAGAGACCTCAAAATCATATGGGGTTTTTGAAAATCAAAGATCAGATCAGAATTTTAAAATTTCTTTTATTTTAAAAGACTATAATAGAGATTTTTAAAATATAGATTTTCTTAAAGCAGCTTTGATCAACCTTTATAGGAAGAACAATAAAAGGAATCTGAAAAACAAACCTGAATCACTTAAATGTATATAAAGAGCTATTGCACATAGGTTACACACACACACACACACACACACACACACAGAGTTTTGCATAAAGCATCCATCATTGAAATTCAATAGCTTCTCCACAGATTTCTCTGACCCCAGATTCTTCCTCATTCAGTGCATTTTGCATACCTACCACAGAGAACTTCTTACAACAGAGAACATGTCTGATACCTGCCTTACTTAAAACTCCAGTGAGGGCAATAGTAATGGTTCTTAGCTCCCAGGGCCTGGGCATCTGAGGGCAGGGCAGCAGAGGATGGGGCCAAGGTGGCAGCGCGTGGCATGGGTTGTTAGAGCCCATGTACACACCAAGTACCATCTCTGTTCCAGATAAGGGCTCACAGATTCTTGTACAGATTGTAATTCACAAATAATCACATGAATTTCAATTCACGTATTATTACATGTTTTTATATGTATTTCCTTAATCATAGGGTATTAAAAATACAACTGTTTTCATGTTGGAGGTGCCTGACCTTTTTTTTTTTTAACTTTAAAAAAGGATCTTCATACTCCAAAATGTAGCAATCAGCAGCTATAGGATAAAGTACAAACTTGTCCTGGACCACATAAACCGTCACAACCAACTTGACCCATAGACCCGTTGAGCCCAGTCCTTTGCGGCTCTTTCTACCTTCCACCCCCAGCTTTCTGTTTGCTCCCAGGATTCTCCTTTGGAAGCTGATTGGCATTCTCCCAGCAGAGGTTTGCGTGTGTGTGTGTGTGTGTGTGTGTGTGTGTGTCTTTCTCTACTGCTCGATCTTGCAGCATTTCCGTATTCCTGTCTACTGGAGTATTTTTTACATCATACAACCATTATTTGCCTGCCTGTCTCCCCCACTGGACAGCAGATACTGCCACGTCTTCCTCCTTGGATCCCTCTTTCTACCAGTTCCCCAGCAGAGTGGGCATCCGTCGTAGGCTTTCGGGTAAACTTTATTTAACTGAGATACATTTTAAATAGGAAGCCAGAGCCTGAATTCACAAGTGGTAGGGGAAGGCCATAAATGAAACTCTCCCCCCAAAAAACCAAACAAAAAACCCCCATCAAAACAGCCCATGAGCACACACGTCAGCGCTAGGTGGGTGGCTAGCTGTCAGTCTGAACAGCCAAATAAAACATTTTCTGAAGTGCTGAAGACACGGCACACAGGAAAGAAAGCTTGATATAAAAAGAACTTAGAGTCAAGGCTAAAGCAGGTTTTGGAAGCCTAAACAGAAAAACAATCCTGGGAACAGGCTTCGGATACAGGCTGGGCGTAGGAGAGGCAAACAATGAGGGTGGGAGGGTTAGAGATTAGGAAAATGAGCCCTGAGCCCAGGCCTGCACCACACACCACAGAAGGAGCTGCTGGCACCTCGAGGCGGCCGTGCGTGGTGCTGGGGCGGCGGAGCCCTGGGCACGTTGACAAGCAGCCCAGGTGCAGGCTGCTTGGACCGGCTGCGCGGAGGCACTCGGCCATGTGGAGACGCCTGGTTTTGTTCCCCTGCACACGGAGGAGACACAGCGATTGCAATTTTATTGGGTTAACTCCCAGGTACTGTGAAGGTTATAGATAAGAATCCGCCTGACTTTGCTTTAAGGGGCGTAAGGAGGGAGAGGGACAATCCAACTCTGAGCTGAACATGGACCCGGACACGGGACTCAATCTCACAACCCTGAGATCATGACCTGAGCTGAAATCAAAAGCTGGACTCTCAACCGACTGAGCCCCCCAGGCGCCTCTTTGCACAGCATTATTAAGCACAGAAACATGGCCAGATGAACGCAAATGTCATCCGAGCAGCTTTGGAAATACAGCCCCCACTCTGCAGTTATCTGAGTTCAAGTTATGGCCTTTTGCTCTGGATTGGGTGAAATTCCGAACCAACGTGTTCGTGTGTTCCCTGGTTATTTGTGTGCTGACACTGAACTCACTCGCTAAATGTTGATGGAGTGCTTACTCGACATCACGCCCCGCTCAGGCACTCGGGATTTATCAGGGAACAAAACAGATGGGAGTTTCTGTTCTTCTGGGTCTTCCATTCAATGCCAAGAAAAATCTAAAATATTAGTGGCAAATATACTGTGATTAGTTGAGTTTTTCCTTCACAGAGGAAGGAGTGCCGCTTGATTGGGACTTTTCTATGCCATTCATTTCATTGTCGTTGGCTACTTGGATGATTTGTAATTCTGGTGTCCAAAAGCTGAAGGGTTCTGTAGATTTCTAGTTCAATCTATTCCAGTCTCTTGCTCTCTGTCTTTGTCTGTCTCTGTGTGTGCGTCTCTCCCTGCATATGTATACACACACTCAGATACGTGCATCCCTAACAACATTTGGAAGGATGGAAGCAGCGTCTATTATTATACTTACATGTATAAGCCTAAGTAAGACTGTTACAGCTTCTTAGGAATCTTTTAAGATCCAACCAGCCTAAATATGAATCCTAATCCAGGGGTTGGGATTTTCTTCCGACTTTTTAGTTCCTTTCCGGTTACAACTGTTTCATCTAGGTATGTCCTAGCTCATTTGCTAATACGAAGCTTAGCCCTATGTCTGGGGCTTACCATTTTGGAAGGCTCTTTTTTCTTTAGGGGGAAGTGGACCTGCTGAGTCCGGGGTTTAAGGTGCTTCCAGTTCAAGCCTTGTATTTTAGTTTGCTCATCTCTCTTGGTTCTAAGCCATGTTGCCTTAAGTAGAAGAGCCGTTCCTGCGAGTGCAGAGAGCACTTTACTCTGTGAGATGCCTGGCAGGAGGGAAAGGGTGAGCAGGGATTTTTCCCAGTTCTGTTAGGATTCTCATAGGTGATTTTCTATCTGGGGTTTCTCCCCTTGGTGAGCCCCTGGGTGAGGAGCTGGAGTGATGGGGGGAGGGATTTAGGGGGTCCCATGCAGAGTGGCTTGCGGAGCTGTGTGTACTCGGTGAGCCCACATCCTGCTTCTGTCGGTCACGTCTGTGTGATCTTCCACTTGTCTCATTTGTAGTATAAGGAAGATACTCCTGCTCTTACAGGGTTGTTCTGAGGTCTAAATGAAGTCATTTCCATGCAAGAGCCTGGCACCTGCGAGCTATTAAAGTGGATGGTGTTAGAGACCCATCTAGGGTTGCCAAATTAAGCAACTAAAAATGCAAGGTGCCCAATTAAGGAGGGATTTCAGATGCACAGCAGATACGTTTGAGTTAAAATACATAAATAGAACATAAACTGTAATCAACTGTATAATATAAAATAAAAATATTATATATTAATATAAATGCAAATATTTTACTGTAAATATTGCAGGGGGCGTACTGATATTAAGAAGTTATTCTTTGTTCGTCTGAAATTCAAATTGAATTTAAGAGGCAATACTCGCCCTACCTCATCTCTTCTCTGGGCTGTGTCCCCACTCTCAGCTACCCTGAGTGCGGGCTGCCAATGGCCCCCAGCTGCCCCTTTCTTCTTAGGGATTTGGTTGAAAAGTGTGTGTACTGGGGGCCCCGGGTGGGGAGCGTCTCACATGGGTAATGAAGGTTTCTTTCCTCCCTCCTTCCAATGGCAGCAGCCTGTGGCTCTGACTGGCAGGAGGGCACAGGAGACCGGCCCCCTTTGCTCAAGGAGGGACCCTATCTGTGTACGTTTTGTGCTGGAGAGCTGCCCTAAGGGGCCAGACAGCAGCCAGGTTCCAGCCAAGACCACATCCCACATACCACACCTTTCTCTCCCTGCTTCTGAGATACGTTTCACAATCATTTCACAAGAATCCCTGTCTCAAGCCCTGTTTTAGGTTGGAAATCAAGCTAAGGCAGCTATCAATGAATGGGGAGTTTGTCCCCCTCTCAGTAATTAAAAAACTGTGACAATCCATAAAAACAGGTAGGAATTTTTTTCTGGAGGAAAAAAAAAAGCAATGATGCTTAAGAGAATGTATTCAGATATTAATAAACAGCTTTTGCTGTACAAAACCTAGAAAATTCACAAATCTAAAATTATAGGAATACACTTAGAGTGATGAGCCCTGAATAATGTACGGAATTGTTGAATAATTATACTGTACACCTGAAACTAATATAGCACTGTATGTTAATTATACTTCAGTTAAAAAATATATTTTAAAAATCATAATGTTTGGTTCACCACAAAAGTAAAATGCTCTTCTTCCTCCAAAAGGCACTATCCTTTTCCCAAGAGAAGGATGATGACACAGTATTTTCTTTGTTATCTTTCTGGACTTCACTTTCTTTTTTTTAAAGATTTATTTATTTATTTGGGAGAGTGAGAGAACACAAGCAGGGAGGAGGGGCAGAGGGAGAGGGAGAAGCAGACCCCCTCCACTGAGCAGGGAGCCCGATGCGGGGCTTGATTCCAGGACCCTGGGATCATGACCTGAGCCAAAGGCAGATGCTTAACTGACTGAGTCCCCCAGGAACCGCATGGAATTTACTTTCAGTGTAGATAGATACGTTGGATGTCGTATTACCTTCCAGAATTGGCATGGAAAAATTGAGAGTGGAAAAGAGATGGCATCTGTGGTTTCATCTTTTACATTTAAACTTTAATGCAATTGAAATTTATTTTAGTTAGCAAGTTGTTCTATCTCTGTTGATCATCTCCACGTTGATTTGAACGATACCATCATAATCTGTTTATATGTGGGCCTATTTCTGGTCTTCTGTTCCATAAATCTTTCTACTTAGTTCTTTGCTATTAGCACATTATTTTAATTCCTGTGGCTTTAAAATATGTTTTAGTAGAGGGGAGAATCCTTTGTTACTTTTTTTTTTTTTTTTTTACTATTTGTGGTGATATAGTTTTCCTCTCAAATAAGTTTAAAAATTATTTTCATAGGTTTTCAAATATTTTCTTGAAATTTCTGTTGAAGTCATATTACATTTACAGACATTTTGCGGAGACCTGACATTTATTTTTGTTGTAGGATATTTTCAATTGGTAAAGTCCTCTTTTAGCAACCTCAGTAAAGTTTCATCACATCAGTAGTGCAGATTTCTTGTTAAATATCACCCAGGTATTTTATTTTATTTTACTATTTTATCTTATCTTGTTTTATTTTATTTTATTTGCTATTGTAAGCAAGAACTACTCTTTGTTATATTCCCAATGACTTTGCAGAGAAGGAAAAGGAAGAAGTAAACATAATCTACAATCTTGCCACCTAGTGTGACCACCATTATTATTTTAGTGTGAAATTCTCCATGCTGTGCGCGCGCACACACACAGAGGTTCCTAATTTTTCCTCTGATCATTCCTGAATTCTTAGGATAAAACCTACTTGATCATGATGTATAATCTCATTAATATACACTCGATTAAACATGCTAACACTTAATGCAGAACTTCATTCCTATTGTAGATGAGAATTGTTCTATCATTTTCTCTCTTTTTCAGTATTATCTTTGTAAGACTTTACATCACAGCTCTGCTATGTTGATCAAAATTGCATAGCTTCCCACATTTTTTAAAACTTTGGAAGAATTCAACTAAGCAGAGAGATAACATTTTCTTGGAGATTTGAAGTAATTAGCCAATTAAAGCCTTGTAGGTCCATACTACATACGTCTTTCTGTAAGAGATTAAACGAGATGTTGGCTGCCTTACTTTTTCAAAATATTTAGGGCAGAGATAAGTAAGAGATGGTCTAACAGGTTTGAAAGGTGGAAGAAAATCCGAACTTAACTGAACCCCAGACTGGAAAAGTGATAGGAGCCGCAAATCTTTGGAGTTTGACCTAGGTTTGGGTCCTGGTGTCCCCAGCAGGTGCCACTGGGCTCATGACTGTGGGTTGCCTTTTTCAATCTGTAAAATGTACCAGTCTTCAAAGTGACAACTGAATAAGCTGTTTCTATGGGAATTTGGGGAGCTCTGAACACAAGCAGGAAGTTTGGGATGCCTGGCTGCAGAGAGCCGTGCACTTCGAGAAGACATTTCTCCCCTTTCTGCATGAACTGCTGCCCTGCTCAGGCACCCGGAGAATGAGCAGTTTGGGGAGCTCAGGGTTGGGGGGCTCTGGTGGGAGGGCAGTCCTGAGCTCCCTCACGTGAGAAGCAGAGTGAGGCTGATGGTCCTGTGTGACTGCACTGACAGTCTGGTCCTGGAACACACGAGGGCATCTGGGGGAACCCCAAAACGCACTGCAGGTGGTTGTGGATAATGCCGGGAGAGGGGCAGAGGTCTTCGTGAGCAGGAACAAGAACAGGAAGCTTGGGTTACTGCTGTAAAAGTGCCCTTGAATATATCCACAGGCTGCTGAGCCCTGAGGGATGTCCAGATTAAAGGAACATCATCTTGAGGGGATGCCTAGGTAGCTCAGTCTGTTAAGCACCTGCCTTCAGCTCAGGTCATGATCCCAGCGTCCTGGGATCGAGTCCCCCGTCGGGCTCCCTGTTCACTGGGGAGTTTGCTTCTCCTTCTCCCTCCGCCCCTCCCCCTCACTCGTTTTCTCTCTCTCTTTCAAAATAAATACATAGAATCTTAAAAAAAAAAAAAGAAACATCATCAAGTCAAACTACGGTAAGAGCAAAAGTGAAGAAGATATTTTTTGAGGTGAATGGCGGTGGGCAAAGCCAGGTGGAGAGAGCCTACCTCAGACTTAAGCTTGCTCATTCAACCTGCAGGAAGGCAGCTTTCTCTTGCATTATCCGGGAGATCCCCCAGCTGCCCATACTCCACTCCTGTGCAAAGAGGCAAAGGACCAAAAATCAAGTTGGCTTCAGGAAGTTTTTCAAGGAAGCAAATTTCAGGATCAGCAGCCATGCCGCCCATGACTGCCGGGAAGAGACACCCCTTCATGGGTAGGACACTCGCGTGGCTAACCCCAGCTCCACTCCTACCACAGATCCCAGCTCACATCGTGACAATCCTTGGTGGGGGGGTTGGGAAGGCAGTGGCATGTCCAGCAAATTTGGTTCCAGAAGACAAAAAACTAGATGGCACATTTTTGACAATAGATGATTCTGAAGGCCATTTCAGAGTTTATTTATTCTATAATCTGTGTAACAGTTTAATGTACTAAAGCTTTGAACTCCTACTCATATCGAAAGCTAAGCCATTCCAAACACCCCATTTCAAAAGCTGTCAGCTCTGGTGTCTAAAATAGCCATTCGGCAACTGTATTTGTTCTTTTCACCAGGGATCAGCCAACTTTTCCTGTAAAGGGCCAGGTAGTAAATATTTTAGGCTTTGTGAGCCTGTAGCAACGACTCAACTCTGTACTTTTGTTTTGAAAGTAGTCACAGGCGATTTATAAATGAATGAGCATGGCCATGTTCCAGTAAGCCTTCACTTATGGATAATGAAATCTGAATTTCATATAACTTTCGTATGTCATGAAATGTTATTCTTCTTGTGTTTCTTTCCAATTATTTAAAAATGTGAAACGCTTCTTAGCTCCCAGGCCATACGACAACGGGGGGCTAACCATAGTTCATCGACCCCTGCTCTACGCACACAGAAGTCTCACTTGCTTTATGAGCCAGTATACAGTCCTTTGGTAGGACCAACCTGACCCATAGAAATAAAATGAAATGGCAGAAACAGCTCCATGTGAATTCGGTGAGTGGTCATACAAGCAAGTTGCTCAAAGAGCCCTCTGTAGTTTGAACTGACAGGGCCTTCTACACAAATGCTCTGAGATAGTGACTTTAACAAAAATGATGTAAAGAAATACCAGATTCCTAAATAAAACCCCTCTTGCACTTAAGGGTTCAAAAGAAAAAAAAATTCAATGATCAAGTAGTTTTTTGTACCGCTAAACTTAATGCAATGGCTAAACAAATGTCTTCCCCTTTGAGCCAGACGTTGAAAGTATCACCTGATACGTCATCCTGAGGTTAAAAAGAAATGGCTGAATTTGAAACATGTGTCTACCAAGAGTTCTAGAATGGAAAAAAAAAAATTCTTGGTCTATGAAATATCTTCCCAATATTGAAAGAAAGTAAATGAAATCTTCCTAATATCAGCCGTCAAACCTCCAGATTCCCCTTTTGTTTTATGTTCTAGGTAATGGCCTCAAGTCACTGAATACTACATTCAAACTGTAAGTTAAAAATCAGCAAACAAAAATGTTAAGAAAGCAGGAGAAGGGGCACCTGGGTTAGGAGTCTGCCTTCAGCACAGGTCATAATCTCAGGGTCCTGGGATTGAGTCCCTCACCGGGATCTCTCCTCAGCGGGAGTCTTCTTCCCCCTCTCCCTCTTCCCCTCCCCCCTGCTCGTGTTCTCTCTCTGTCTCTCTCTCGATCTCTCTCAAATAAATAAAATCTTAAAAAAAAAACAACAAAAAAACCCAAAAATAAAAACAAAAACTTTCCAGTGTCTTCATGATCGTGTAGGATGGTGCTGGAGGATTCGAAAAATCTCTTCACTCTCTTAAAAACACAGTGCGATTTTCTGGATTGTCATTTTTGACCATGCAAAGTGCATGCAAACTGGACCTGGTAAGTTACTAAAATGACCGTATGGTGTTTCCGCAGCAGACATTTTGGGAAGCAGCCCTACGCAGAGGAGACATGAATGCCCAGTGTTTAAGGGCACAGGCTTTGGCAGGACAGAGCCCTGGGCTCAAAATGCAGTTCTGATGCTTGCTCCTATATAACTTTGGAAGAATTACTCTAAGCCATTAGTAAAATGAGGCTGCTAATGGCTATTTTTTTACACCACCATTGTGAACCAAAATGAGACTCTGTGTGCAAAGCATTTAGCACAGTGGCATACAGTCAGAGTTAGAAACATGGTGGCTTTTTATCATTTCAACTATTAGATTTACTGAAACCTGTGTGTTTTCTGACACTCCCAGAAGAATACAGCCATGTTCTGGGAAATAAAACTATCATACAGACTTGATAATTATGTCTCAGTTCCTTAGGTTTTTTGCAGAAGAATCAAAACTTGAGTGAACAGATACTGTGGCTTGTGAAATCAAAGAGAGATGCTGAACACTTCAAGTATGCTCTTTGCTGTCCGTCAAAGCAACATGTACAAAGAAACAGCACGGCAGATCGTAACGGAAACGTGCCCGCCTACACGCAGACATTAATGCAGCTCGGTGTACATTCTATGGCTCACGCGTGCTTCGGGGAGCACCAAATAGAAATTCCTGAAAGAGTCATGGAGGAATAAAAAGTTGCCAACTATTCATATTGGACGTGCTGCCTTCCGGAAGAAAAGAATATCAATGAAATGAAGATGCTGAAGTAGAATAGTAAGACTCAATATGGTGGAAAGTCAAGAGTCAGAAGTAATCGAGGCATTAGAAGTAAAAACAAAAAACAAAAAACAAAAAACAAAAACCAATAACAATACTGAACTTGGTGAAAATCTCTTCTGGTTTAACTATAAAACCCTTTGAAGGATCTAAAGCCACTTTCTGCAGCAATGACCGGACCTGTTGCTGATAGACATGACTTAGACATAATGACCCCAGTAGAATGAGCTGATCTGGTTACTCTAAAGCTGCTTCTGGTTCTAAGTACAGAGCAAAGTAAGGAGAAAGACAGACTATGATAAAGATACTGGGAGGGTTTCGGCGAGAGCGCGTGCTACTGCAACCTCCTTGTTGATAGCACCACCACTGGCCAGAGTGGGTACTTCATAAGCACGGCGCCCCATCCTTGCAATTGCGGCAAAATTCCGATTGTTACCTCAGGGACCTGATCAGGCCAGGAAAATGGCTTGCAAGGAATTCCGTGAAATACATCTTTCTGGGAGCCTAGTGGTAAACCTTTGCAAATTGAGTTGGCTATCTTTCTTGCTCAAATCCTATTTTTCCACTTCCTACAACATGAGAAAGCCACTGGCCTCTATTAAGAAAAAACAAAACCGAGCAAACCAAGGCATGAAAGACCACATAAAAGGGTGAGAAGTTGCTCTTTTGAATTTTCAGAAAGTGATAAAGACGTAGCCCCAGGGGACCTACGACATACTTCCAGAGACAAGAGATGCTTTGGACCAGCTTCAGCCCTATCCCAGATAAGAAGGATGCTTGACTCCGTGATGACTTTAAGCACAGAAAATGTGACTTCCTGTGTTCGCTGTTAATGTTGATGGGTTCTTCCGTTTTTAAGTTTTGGCCTGCTTTTCACACACTGGTGAAAACAAAAGAGGTATCCGGTGCTTGAAGAAGTTTCATGGTCTATACCTCCTTGTCTAGAAAAGATGAAAATATTTTAAAGTAAATTCAAACAGTAACTTTGTAACTTTATAATTTGGTAACTGTCAAGTTACCTTCTTCCCTGATTATTTTTTAAAAATTTTTAAAAAGATTTTACTTATTTATTTGAGAGAGAGAGAGAGAGAGTGAGAGAGAGAGCACCAGCAGGGTGAGGGGTAGGAGGAGAAGCAGGCTTTCTGTTGAGAAAGCCCAATGTGGGGCTCGATTTTGGGACTCCGGGATCATGACCTGAGCTGAAGGCAGACGCTTAACTGACTGAGCCACCCAGGTGCCCTTCTTCCCTGATTTAGAGTAAAAATCATTTTGACTTTTTATAATGGAGAACGTTACAACAAATGCATTTGTTATGCAATTCAGCTAAAAAGTACATACAGGAGATTTCAAACTGTGCCCCAGATTTCCTTTTTTAACCGAGAAGGTTTTGCAGAAAAATTTTTAAATCTTAAAATGTTTTTCCATGGTTTCAAAATAATAGAAATATGTATTTTTTGGTCATTTTTAGTTGAACAGGAAACTTTGCTCCAAAAAATTGGGGCAGGTTATGCCATGCTGACATGGGTCATTCTTTTGTAGTTTTATAATTTCAGGTCAATCTATGTTCATGGACTAAACTCCGTGAAGAAACGACTTCGTGGGGTACACATATAAGTGACTACAGCCCTCTTGGCCAGGCCAGCATTGGCCTCCACTCGGACTTTATGTGGTGTGTTTACACTGGGGCTCTGCATTCGCTTTGAAATAGCCTGATTGTCAAACCAGACACAAAGAGAGTTGGGGCAAGGGTAACAAGGAAGAGGCGATTACTTCTCCTTTCCTTTTGCACCAAACACATAAATAGAAAAAAGAGTAGATCTTCGTCTTCAAGAGGGGTTTAAAAATGTTTTATCCTAGGGCGCCTGGGTAGTGCAGTCGTTAAGCGTCTGCCTTCGGCTCAGGGCGTGATCCCGGTGTTCCGGGATCGAGTCCCACATCAGGCTCCTCCGCTGGGAGCCTGCTTCTTCCTCTCCCACTCCCCTGCTTGTGTTCCCTCTCTCGCTGGCTGTCTCCCTCTGTCACATATATAAATAAAATCTTTAAAAAAAAAATGTTTTGTCCTTGCACAACAAAGGCACAGAGACAAAAAGACTCTTTCAAAGCACAAACTTATCTACTTAAAAAAAAAAAAAGAAATGGATGAAACTCAGTCTTAAACAGAAGTCACTGAAACTTTGGTACAATATCCAGGTGTTCAGGAGTGACAAGGATCACTGTCCTTTGTGGTTATATTTTTGCAGTTGAACATTTGCCAAAGAACAACCTTTAAGGTTCAAAATCACCGAGTGAGTTTTAAATGATTCAAATGAAAGCAATGAGTACATAACCAAACAACAGAATCGAGGAGGTCTTAAAAACAAGCAAAGTACTGAATTTGAGAGTCTACAATTAGCTGCTTATTGTTCCCTGGAATGAGATGAATCATTTCCAAAGTAATCACTGGTTTGACTGAGTGGGATTGCATTTCTTTGTTTTAAACCTGGTTTGTGCTTGTTTAGACAAGGTCTTCATTTCTTATAAATGAAGCATACTATTGTTATATGTCTGATCAAAATTCTTTTTTTTTCTAACAGCTCCTTTATCTTGTTCCCTTTCTAGTCAAGCATGTCTATTTCCCCCAAAACATTAAACTGTGATGTATTATTCTTGTCCCTCCAGACCATTTAATGAAAGGACCAGACTCTGGCACTTACCAGCTTGGGATCTTGCCGAAGCCACTTACGACGGCTGAGACTCAAATTCCTGATCTGTTAGAGTGCCAGGCATGCATTCACTCATTCCTTTAAAGATTATGGAATGTCTACTAGATGTGGGGCATCAGGCACATAAAGATAAATAAGACACAGGCTTATATTATTATTAACTTTCGGGGCTGATGCTATGGTGGAGAGAGGCACGTGTGAATGCGCTAAGTGCCCTAAAGTCTCGTAAGTGCCTCCTACAATGAGTGGAGGTGGTGGTGATTGGCTCTATTTGGGGACAAGAGGAGCAGGGAACATTAGAGAATGCTGGCAGAGGACAGAGAATACTGTTTGCCAAAGTCCTTGGCTAATAATAATAGCGAGCAATCATGTAGCCCGTACCACGTGTTAGGCGCCGGGCTGGACGCTTGAGCACTGCATCTCATCTGAACATACACCTTTGGTACTTAGTATTATTATCCCTGAATTGTTGAGGAAATTGGGGCTGACAGAGATGAAGCAACTTGCCCAGGGTCACACACTCAAAATGACAACTTCAAGATCCTACCCCAGGCAACAAGAACCCCAGAGTCCAGGCTTTGAACGACCCAACCTCATTGTCTCCCCCTTCCTTTGCTTTGGTATTGCAAACGCTCCATCTTTGTCTGCCTCCCTGATGGTGGGGTGAGGGTGTGGGGGGGGGAGAATGGCCACGCAGGGAAGCTGCCAGGCGGAGAGAGTCAGGTTTTACCCATAAGGGGTTACTCAAAACTAAAACTAAAAACATTACGTAAATTCAGTTCCTCATTTTGGTTTGTCTCTTCCAGATGAAATTTCTTTTCTCATTTGGTTCAAACCGATGGAAAGAGACATTGGTGATTCCCCCCCACCCACCTTAAGACCCAAGATGAAAAGAATTGTGGGTCACGTGATATAGGCAAATGACTCATTTTGGGGAGCATTGAAGTCAACAGACAGGCAACAAACTTTCAGCTATTGTTTAAATTCAGTCCAAAGGGATTTTCTAATCTAAGGAACTCCCATTGTTTTATTTCAGGGTCAGAATAATTTCCTACTTAGTACTCAGGGAGGTTTTCTGTGAGGTAATTTAAAAAAGAGATATGCAAATATGCTGGGGAGATTAATAGGAGGACACAGCTATGAGACACACAAAATGAAATTCTATGACAGATAATATATTTTAGTTTGATTTTCAACAACATTATATAAATGCTTTTAATTAATATTAAAACAACAATTAATGAGAAATAACCTTGTTGGTTTGATAAATGGAGTGGAGTCTTTTTCAAGGACATTTTTTTTTCTGATTCCAAATGTAATATACTTTATTGTGAATGATTTGGAAATGAAAGATAAGCACACAAAGAGATGGAAATCACCTCTTTATCTAGAAGCTCTAGAAGCTATCCTTAGGGACCTGCTGTGAACTTTGTGGAGGTCTGTCCTGCCTGGCTTGCTGGCATAATGGCACATTCTCCTTTTACTCTGTCTCTTTGCACACAGGTACATTGCCTGGCACGCCATAGATGGTCAGCATGTTTGCTATTGTTGACTTGAATTATTATATATATTACTGTTTTACAAAATTGGAATCATAAAATGTATCAGTTTTGTAGCCAGTGGGACTGATAGTATTAAAGAAATATTAATTAATCTGGGGCTCCTGGCTGGCTCAGTCAGTAGAGCGTGCCACTCTTGATCTCAGGGTGGTAAGTTCAAGCCCCATGTTGGGCATGGGGCCTACTTAAAAAAGAAAAAGAAGGTTTTAAAATAATCCAATACATTGTATTAATTGGGGTTCTTTGTATTGCAAGAGTCAGAAACTCCCACTCACTTCCTTTGAAGTCTAGGGAAAGGGTCACTTTTTTTCCATGGCCAAATCCGGGCGTTCAAAAAAAATCGTCATCACTTTCTTCCTCTCATTTTTCAGTTCGGCTTGTTTCTGTGTCTTTTGTTTGTGTATCGGATTTAGTCTCTTCCTGCTTCATACAACCTTTCTCTAAATTGCTGACAAGTGTTGCGCGGACATTCCCACCATTCATGATCAGAAGAGGAGAAAGGCTGTCTTTCCTTCTGAGTGGGACAGGCAGCAGGAGGACTCTGATTGGCCCTGCTTAAGTCACTTTTACATCCGGAACCAATCACTGGGTCCCCGGGTTTGGTATGACAGTTGGCCTGGGATCTCTTCCTCTCCCGCTGGCCACGAGTGGGGCTGTTGGTGGTCTTAAAATGAGCAAGGTGGCTTCACCACCCTACAGGAGTGCAGGAATGGGGAAAGAGCTTCTGGAAAGAAACAAACCAACAAAAAGAGGAGGGCTGCTAAGTGCACCGGGCAAAGAAAATTTCAGCAACCAGAGTCGCCTCTCTCTCTTCTTAAAAAAAATACCTATTCAGCTTAGAATTAAGTATCAGATTTATATGTTTTGATATACAAAGACATCTATAGAGTGGAGGAAATAAAAAAATATATAAAATGATTTTTAATTTTTAATTAATCATTGACTGGAATATGCTTGATGATCTTTTATGGAATATTGGACAGATAGTTGATAGCACACTGAATATTTGGATCCAAACTGATTAATTGCTGAGATATCTTACTCTTTAAAATTTATATATTTTTCTTTCATTGTGCATTCCAATTGGATATTCACTATCAAATAGCATCCTTGCAAAGTCCAAACAAGAATCCTCTCCTCTCATTCTTTTCAAGATATACTCTTTGTTTTATAAACCATGTAAAATAAATACCGTTAGCATTTGTTTTTTTTGTAAAAAAACCAATTGTGTCTATTAAAGGACCATTTTAATTAGTAAGATGGGAGATACTTGCTCTTTAGGCTTCTGCCAAAAGGACTCCAAACAATGCTTATTGGATGTGTTTTAAATACACACAGAAGACCTAGAGAGCAACAATAGTGGAAAAAAACAGAGTTTTTTAAAACACTCATTAACCAGGTGCCATGGAATGTTCAGTTGATTGGTTTCATTATTATTTAAAACAATTTTTAACTGAAGTATAATTGACACACACCGTTACGTTATTTTCAGGTGCGCTGCGATCACAAGTCTACACGTTCCTGTGTGTTCTCCACATCTGTCACCATACACACTGTCCCAGCACCGCGGACTGTATTTCCTAGGCTGTACCTTCCATCCCCATGACTTACTCATTCTGTAACTGGAGGCCTGCCTCTCCCGCTCCCCTCCACCCATTTTGCCCACCTCACTTTCCCCTGAGGTTTGACAATTCGTTTGTTCTCTGTATTTATGAGTCTGTTTCTGTTTTTTTGTTGGTTTGTTCTTTTTGTTTTGTTTTGTTTTAGATTCTGCATATAAGTGAAATCACATGGGATGGTATTTGTCTTTCTCTGACTTATTTCACTTAGCATATAATACCCTCTATGTCTATCCATGTTGTTGCAAATGGCAGGATTACATTCTTTTTATGGCTCAGTAATATATATACATACATCCATGTGTATATATGTATCATACCTTCTTCATCTGTTCATCTATCGTTGGACAAATATTTAGGTTGCTCCCTTTCTTGACTATTGCAAATAATGCTGCCAATAAACATAGGGGTGCATATATCTTTCCGAATTAGTGTTTTCATTTTCTTTTGGTAAATACCTCATAGTGGAATTACTGGATCATATGGTAATTCTATTTTTAATTTTTTGAAGTACCTCCATACTGTTCTCCACAGTGGCTGCACCAGTTTACCTTCTGACCAACAGTGTACAAGGGTTCCCTTTTCTCCACATCCTCACCGACACCTGTTATTTCTCATTTTTTTAATACTGGCCATTCATTATTTTTTTTAAAACAAGATATTTGGTGTCAACATAACCAATTATCTGACTTCCTAAGGTCTTACAGTATATAATCACCTAGATCTAAAGCTATTTCCTAGTAGTGATACCAGATCTATGCACAAATATATCCAGATCTCAAAGAATTTTCACGATCTAACTTGTTCTAGGAAGTCATTTAGGCACTAAGGGGTGAGGCCTGCATTGCTCTGTGGGCACATGGGTTAGCTTTCATTCTTTATGATCTTTCAGATGTTTCCAATAAATTACTTCGTAATCCCTTATGGTCAGAACTGGCCCAAGTTGGGTCTGTTTGGTCTATCTTTATCATCTGTGTTTTTTTCTGAAATCTTTTCATCCATGTGTAGGGTTCCTTCCTCCATATTCTTTTATTCCCCCCTAACAAATGTTCTACTTTCTTCATTGTCCCAGGGTCCTGCATCGAGAGGCCCTGATGTGATACGTTACAGTAGAAATCCAGGACCCAGAGTTGAAAGTGGCACAGGATTAGTCCTCGGAAAACCACCGGTGCTCTTTCCTCTCTGCCCTGGTGCTTCCGAATCTGTTACGGTGCTTTGTTGAGGCTTGACTTTCAATAGCTTCACTGAAAACATCAATATGCTTTTCATTTTTTTGTAGTATGTCCCTCCCTCCTCACCCTCCAGCCCAGACCCTTGAAAATAAGGGTTTGCTGAATACATACCTCTCACAGCAAGCCATTTAGGTGACCCATTTTCTCACATCACAAGAGCTGACCTGGTCTCAGCATGTTGTAGGAATAGGTGATAAACTCACCGTACTGTAGTTTCTTGCTCTTTCGAGAGAGTGATGCCATGGCTCTCTCCATAGTTTTTCTGTGTTGTTCTTGGGATTCATGATGCCTTAGTGAATCATTTCTTTTTTTTTTTAAATTTCATTAGATATTGCCCAGTTTTTCCAGGATAATCCTCAGGGAGTCCTATGTCTATGCCAAGAAGATCCCATTTCCGAAGCCCATCAGGTCTCTGTAAGAATACCCCCCATCAGCTGATTCATTTGTTGCAAGGTAAGCCACAGGCTAGCCACAGAGAGAGACGGAAGAGTTTGTAGCTACATGGAACTATCTAGATAGTAACTCATGGTCGCTTTGGTGCAGACAATTTAACAGTGATTTATCATGTTATCTGTCTTGGAAAAGAGGAAGTGGAATGGACATTTTCCTTGTGGATGAACGAAATTGGCCGTTTAAGTTGTGTAACAATTACAGAACATTGATTTGGGCTCCTGTTCTGCAGCCACTAAGTGGAGGGAAAAATGTTTTGGGTGTTCTATGTCCTGCCCCTGCAAGGGTCCTGACATCTACTTGTCAGTTAAAACTATGGTTACTGCTTCTTCCTTTAACTCTGTCTCTTCTTAGAATGGAAGCAAGTTGGAATCTCTATCCATAAATAATCTTAGGTAGGAAGTGTGAATAGAGAGGCCCAATATTACTTGAGGGTATGAGAAATGTTCATGACTCAGAGAAATAACTGTCCAAATAGAGGAAGAGAAAGGAGTTTGTTTTGTTGTGGTTACTAGAACATACTTTTTGGATCATCCCTAAGGACAGCAGTGTGGATTCGTGTCGAAAACCTTCCCTTTTCCTCCCGTATTGGTTATGTGTGGCTGTGTAACAAGCCATTCCCAGACGTGACCGTGTCTAACAACTATCATCACTGTTTCCAAGGGGCAGGAGTTCAGGAAGGCTCAGCTGGGCTGACTGCCTCGGGGTCAACCAACTGGTTGTCATCAGACAGTAGCTGGAGCTGGGACAGTGGAAGGCTGGCGAGCCGGGGCCTGTATTGATATCCCTATTTCTCTATATCCAGTCTCAGAGTCTCATCTCTGGTTTGGCCACGCAGGCTGGCTTGGCCTTCTTTGCAGAATGGCCACTTCCAGGTGGTAGAACTTACCACACAGAGACTTAGGGCTTCAGTGTGAACACTGCAGAGAACCCAGGTGAAAACCTCTTGGCTTTGATGACACAGACTTAGAGGTCCCATAGTATCATTTCTGTCAAACTCCATTGGTTGGCCAGGCACTAAGGTTGGGCCAGGTTCAAGGGGAGTTGTCAGTGATAGGAGTATCAAACGATTTGCAGACGTATTTTAAAAGTACCGCACCTCTCTCTAAGACAATGTTAATATATCCTTTGGATTTAAATCTCAATGTATGCTTTTTTAATTATCCTGATTGACCAATTGGTTTAAAGAGTTAAAAAAGGCATATCTATATATGTCTATATAAAAAAAGACATATATATGTCTATATAAAAAATACATATATATATGTGTGTGTACACACACACACACACACACACAGGGGAAAGTTCCACAGTAGACCAGTATATTCTGTAACATATCATGGATAATATGGAGCCTTTGTGCACATCAGATTGGCCCAATTCATGCCAAGCATTCTACAGACAGTTAATAAAGAGTAACAGAATGAATGAATGAATATATAATGAATTAGTTCACATATCTGTCATCAATCAAAAGAGCTCTTAAGCCAAATAGATTTGGAGCCAACAGAATGAATTATAACTTGGCATCTTGGGCGAGGAAATATGTTTCTAAAATATAATTAGTCTAGCATTTGTTTTGCTTTGTTTCATTCTATTTGTACATACAATTTCGTTAAAAGGCAGTTAGATATATTCAAATAACTGCCTGATTGGGTGACAGAAGACAGAGCAGAGAACATTTTTTGAAGAGCATCAGGAGGCTGCAGGTCAAGTATCTGAAAACGTGCAGGCTGCAGGGTCGGCCACGCCCTTCGGCTGCTGACGGAAGGAACACCGGAATTCTCCCAAAAAGCTGGAAGGTAATTGCCGTGGGCTCCTTAGCGCTTACCCTGGGGCTCTTCCTTACTCTGCAAAGTCAATGCCGGGGAAGAGGCCTATGCTGTTTCTGAAATTCCAGATACATCAAGTCATCATAATCATACAGTTGGAAGGACTTTTACTTCAGGTCCCCTTTTAGACCTGAGTGTCCTGGTCCTTTCCTACTTCCAGATTGGCTCTGAGTGTGCCCACCTACCTACACTCAGGGATAGGCCTGTGCAGAGGTCCTGTGCCCCCCTCCAACCCTGGGCCAGGGCCTCCCACAATGGATATTTACCACCCTATGCCCCCTCTAATGGCCCAACATTATCCTCGGGGGGAGGGGGCAGGATGTGGCTCTTCCCATCTGCAGCCCTGGGCTGGATATTCCCATAACAACAGTGTGTATACAGGGATTTTGGACCTGAGCATGTTTGTCTTTTAGGGAGTTCTGTGTGGTAACAGAGGGGAGAAGGATTCAGGATGGGGAAGAGATGGCTGAGAGCAACCCTAGCCATGGGGCAGCTGCCACAGTCCAGGCGGCAGGTGACATGGGCATGCATTAGAGAAGTGGTGATGCGGGTGATCATTGGCGAACACCAAGAGAGGTTTCCAGAAGTGTTGTGTAACTGTCCGAGCCGCTTGGAGTTGAGGGGCAATATTGGGCTGGGAGCACAGTGGGGTTGAGCCCATCTGACTGCGTAGATGACAATGTGACTTCTGAAAGGAGTAGGAAGGAAGGAGCTTTCGCTGGGAGGGGAAGATAACAAGGGGTTGAGGGAAAGGGGCTCTTGGCTACAGCTTAGCCTCTGTTACCGGCAGAGAAGAAATATGGGATAGCAGAGGGTGTTCGCTTAATGCAAAGAAGTTCCTTTTCTCTGGGCTGCACAGATTGTTTCTTTAACCGTTACTTTGTGCAGAACAAGATTTAAGTGGGTTTTACCTCTTAAAATCCAGACATTTTTCCTTTCTTTCTTTCTATTTACTTATTTGAATTCAATTAGCCAACTGATAGTACATCATTAGTTTCAGGTGTAGTGTTCAATAAATTATCGGTTGCGTTCTTTGTTGTTTTTGTTTTAAAGATTTTATTTTATTTATTTGAGAGAGAGAGAGAGAGAGCACAAGTGGAGGTGGGAGGGGTAGAGGAAGAGGGAGAAGAGGCACCCCGCTGAGGAGGGAGCCCAATGCGGGACTTGATCCCAGGACCCTGAGATCATGCCCTGAGCCCAAGGCAGACGCTTAACTGACTGAGCCACCCAGGCACCATGACATTCTTTTTTTTCTTTTTAGATAAGGATCCCAGTCAAAGAAATGGATGAGTAAGAGAACCAAGGAGAGAACATGGGTGCTGGTGATTGATTTCTTGTGGTGGACCACACTTGTCCTCAGCCTGGAAAAATGTGAGTGACTAGAGTCTGGTGTTTTTGGAAACTGTGTAATCTTCATTAGTAGGGGATTTCCTGAAAGTGCCTCTTACCGAGGGGCTCTTCCCCCTAAAACTCCAGGGGGCAGCTGAGTGTGAGAAGGGGTAATTTGATTGCCGCAGTGACAGGGTGGGGGTGTCTCTGGCTGGTACGTCTCCGGTGGAGCTCATGAACGCCGAGTGTTTGGCTGTGTCTGCACACTCATACCAAAAAGAGCTGTACCGCCCTCGGAATGCCAGTAGCACCTGCACCGAGAAAAAGTGTCAAAATGCATTTATCTTTTAGGACGTGGACGTGGTCATTCTTTGACTTTCAGTTACTTGGAGATTTATTTTGTCCTTTGTTTCGGGAGGTCCCACCTTCTTGCCTGGGGTCCTTCGGAGAGGAGGTGGGAACTTGGCTGGGAGGGGCTGTTGGTGGTGACAAAACATGACACTGGAGTTGGGGTCGATGGCAGAGGGAGCCTGGAGCCAGAGCCTCAGGACTGTTCTCCTTGGGGCCAGGCCTAAAAAGGTGTGCTGGAAAGTTCCAGAAGCCCGAGAAGCACAAGCCTGAAACAACTGGGGCACAGGAGGAGGGCCAAGGCTGGCTACAGGGGGCCGACTTTTGGTGCTGGTAGCTACCTGCCCCCAAGGAGCAGTTGCTCCAGGTTTCACACAAGAGAAGTGAGAACCCCTGTCCGTGTCCTTCCTTCCACCAGAGACATCAGAGTTCTTGTAGCACTTGCCTTTCTGTGCTGCAAGACTCAGGCCTACTTGTCAGTCTTTATCAGGGGAACAACTTGTCCCCTGGGATTACTGAGTACTGGGGCCTCCGTGACTGATTCCCAGCAGTCCCGGGGGCTAGAGGTGCTCAACCAGCAGGAAGCCTCAGATGCCCTGCGGTCATGCTGTGGGGCTGGGTTAGCTGCTGTGTGGCGTGGCAAGGGGCTCCAGCGTCCCCGCTGGAACATGATGCCTGACTCCCACAAGTAAAATGATACCGGAGCGGTGGCTTAGAAGGCACACAGAGTGTCATTAGCACAAGGTGACGCAGGGCATTTGGTTTCACCTACCAGGGGTGAGGCATGATCCTGCCACTGTATTCAGCCAGGCGTGAGATGAAGCTTTTGTGGGGTGGGCCTCAAGCAGAACAGGCCTTCCTTTCTGCAAAGGCTCGAGTGACATCTGTCTTTTAAGGAAAAGCAGTGACACTCTGAATTGGAGGAATTCAGCCCACGTTGGAGTCTAGCAAGAACTAGTGTACTTCTATTGCACCGTGGGGGAAGTTCTACCAGCCCAGAGGTTAGAGTGCTTATGAATGTCTGGAGTGTGAACCAAGGCCCAGATGCTGTGCTTGGTTCTGGGGACACCAAGAGATATTGCTCGCAGGAGCCCTAAGCCCGGAGGGAAGGTAGACAGGAAAGCAAGTCATTTCAGTGGAGTTGAATACATGGCCATTAGAGATAGATGTGAGAAGATATGGAGGTGGCACGAAGGAAGGAACCATCAGCTTGTACAGGAGGATAGAGGGGCCAGGGCCAGGGACATCTCAGAAGACACTTGAGTGCTGAGTGGGGCTTGAAGTGGAGAAGGCCAAGTGGACAGAAGGGCACAGAAGTACAGGGAGATGGCAAGGCATATACAAAGGCATGACTGTATAGAAGAAAACGTTTCCTGAAGTTGCAAGTAGTTCTTTATAACTGGCTGGAGAGGGTAAGGTGGGAGCAGCAGGACCCAGGTTGTCAGCCGGGGGCCTGGTCATGGAGGAGCTTTCGTACCACACTAAGAAGACTTGATGTCATCCTGTGAATGAAACAACGTTCTGAAGGGCTTTAGGTTGAGGGATGACGTAATGGTAGCTATGTGTCTGCCAGAGGAAGTTACTCTGCCAAAATATGTTGGATGGATTGGGAAGGGGCAAGATTGGAATTTGTGAGGCCAGTTTTAAGAGATCATTGCAATGGGGAGTCTTAGTGATGAAGGTTGGGATTAAGGCACCGGTCATGGGGATGGTTCAAGGGCACGTCTATGATACACAAGAGCTGGACATAATAGGGTCTCTTGGTTGGCTACGGAATACAGGGGAGAGAGGAGACAATGATGGCTTTAGAATTCTAAATTGGGTGACCAGGTGCTTCATGGTGTTAACGAGAAGGGTAAGGTATATAGAAGCTTTGTGTTTTTGGTTGAGGTGGTTGGGTTTGGGAGGGCCTGGAGGGGGAGAAAGAAAGGTAGAGGTAATGAGTTCAGTTGACCGTAGTGTTAGACAGTGTGCATTTGAGGTGTTTATGAGATGTTTAGGTGGAGATGTCCAGCAGGTGGCTGGGTATATAATAGAGTTACCTGTCATTAGCATAGTGAATGTATGCAGATCCAGGTACACAGCAAATAGATACGTTGTCCAAGCCCTTATCCCCTCCCAAAGCCCTGTGATTTGTCTTGGGATCAAGAGTGGAGCATGTGATTTAAGCCTAATGTGAATTGCTTTTTCCTGTCCATGAAATAATAATTGGCTTGGGGCGAGCACTTGATTCAATTTGTGTCAATGAGAAGCAATCCAAAACAATGATATTTATGCTGGGAATCCTGGGAAAAATTCTAACATTAGAATTTTCCAGGGCCATAGCTTCAGCATCTTTTGACCCACATGAAGAGGATTTTTGATAATAGAGAATATGTGAAGGAGCAAGGGAGAGAGAAGTGAGGGCAAGAGAAAGGAGAGATTAAGAAGGAAAACATGGTTTGAGTGACATTATTTGAGCCCTGATCAAGCCAGGTCTGGACTTCTCACTTTTGGAACCAATACATGTATTTTTATTTTTCTTAAGTCAATCAAAGCCAGGCTTTCTGTCACTTACACCAAATGGGTCCTCACCCATCTAGAAGCCTCTGGAAGTTTCTGCAAGTGCAAAATCAGCAAGCAGAAGCTGAAGGATGGTGTGTTAACAATGCATTCTGCAAAAGAAAAGTAAGTCCAGTAGAGAAGGAGATGTTGTGTTGACTATCATCAATTACAAGATGAAGCCCTTCAGGACAGTCAGAGAGAGCTCCATACTGGGCTCTTACTCCCCTGGGCTCTGCTAGCTGACTCTCTGGCTGTGACCTCTCTGGTGGTTCTCAAAGTATGAACCCCAGACCAACAGCAGCTGCATTGCTTGGCAATCAGTTAAAAATCAAAATTCTTGGGTTTCTCCAGGCCTACCTACTGAATCCGAAACTGGGGATCATGGGACCCACAAATCTGTATTGTAATAACCCTTCAAGGGATTGTGATATACACCAAAGTTTGAGGACCTCTGCTCCTAGACTGTGTCCAACTATCATCAAGTACAGCTTTGCTGGAGGGCCATATAGGGTGCATGTGGAATTTGGTGGATCTTCTTGTCAAGGGAGACTTGAGATGTGACTTCCCCGCTGAAACGGCACATTCCAAATCCTAGCTCTAAATACCTTGTTCACAGGCTCACTGCAACACCAGGATTTTGTGAGCTAAGTTGAGACACAGGTCTGGGTTTTTCTGGACCAAAGTGCAGGGATTTTGAGGTCAGATTTCTTTTCTGGAGATTGTAATGGTCGATCAGATCTCCTTAGTTGCCACTGTTTAATCCTACTGATGGCTAATGAAGTGTGACACTTCAGGACAAAGTGTGATAAATGAGGCAGCGTCATGGGGCACCTGGGTGGCTCAGCTGGTTGAGCATCTGACTTCGGCTCAGGGTCCAGGGATTGAGCCCTGTGCTGGGGGCCCGCACTCAGCGGAGGGGTCTGCTTATCCCTCTGCCCCGCCCCGCCCCTGGCTCATGGGCTCATAAATAAATAAATAAATAAATAGGCAGTGTCCCAGGTCTCCAAGGAAAATGGAGAGTATGAACATGGATGTCTTCTATGGACGATGGGAAATGAAACTCTTCAATGGCAGGTCCTCATTCTACTGACGGCTTGTCCATAGCTGAGAGCTGTAAAGTGGTCTGAATGCTAGGGGACCCTGAGTATTCCATGGGACACGTTTCGGAGATGGAGAAATCCAGCACTCTCCTTTGAGATGGAAAGGAGTGTGAGCTTTAAGAAGGGCTAGACTGCTTTATTCAGAAGTGGGAGGTCTGTACCTGTCTGCCCGCAGTATTTTTGCCTTTCTTCTCTGAGAAGAGCAAACGTGAACGTAATGGGAAAATATGGGCTTGGTCATGATGGAGCTTGATTTGGAATCTTAGGGCTCTCGCTTAGCTATTGTGTGACCTCAGGTGTGGAACCCAAACTGTCTGAGCCTCAATTTCCCGTTGAGAAAATGAAGGTCAATAATCCTTCATGGTCGTCATGAGGTGTAGAAGGACTATGAGAAGGACTTGGCACATACGATGTTCCCCTGTCTAATCCCCTCTATTAAGCTCCCACAGTGTCATCTGTCCCTATGTACCTAGTGTCCTCATATAGCTCTCCTGGGCCTCAAGTGCCCTACTCCTGCCAGATCTGTCCTCTGCCAAGTTCCCAAGTCTCCAGGATGATTTTCTCCTCCTCCAAAAATAACTTTCCTTTTCAAAGGCAGCTAGGTTTGCCGTTGTCATCATACAAAGAGAACATGCAGTGAACGTGTGGCGAGTTCCAGCGATGCTAACCAGGAACTGTGTTAGCTCTAGGGGATAGAAAGGTCAATCCGACAGTCCTGGAATTCAAGAAGCTCAGACTCCAAGAGCAGCCAGACACCTAAGCAGACAATTCAACTCTCGAAGGAGATGAGGCCTCCAGGAAGGCTTGAATCTTAACAGATTCAGAAGCAGGAGGCAGGAGAGGGTCTGTTAGGTCAGGGGACTGGCATTACCCATGCCAGAGATCAGTCACGGGGTAGGCATGGGAGAACCCCAGGCAGTTAACCCTGCTGGTTTCTACGGTTTGAGAAGATGCTTGAAAAGGAAGTTGAGAGGTAAGCAGAGGCCCACTAATTTTATCCAAGGGATGGGGAGCCCCCTAAGAGTGTTCACTTAAGGCGGGGAGTGGCAGATGACATTTCACTCAATTTCTAGCTACAATTTCTTGAGTGCTCACCCCGCTGCCAGGCACTGTATGAGGGACTGTATGCTAGAGGACTGATTTGGTGTGGATTTCTTTGGCGCTGAGTGCTGGAAGGAGGCGGGCAGGGAGAGCTGCAGGTGTGGGGACCAGTCAGAAGCAGTTCTGATGGGATGTGGGGGGGAAGGGGATGGGAGAGAAGTGGGGTGCCGTGTGGAGACAGTGCCACAAACGCCGCCTGAGAAGGCAGGAGGGCCGCAGGCTAGAACGGAGCGCTCCACAGGAGTCCCAGCTGGGGGGCAGAGGGTAGTGGAACCCCAGACCCTGAACCTGGAGATGCCTGTATGTGCCCCAGGCGTGGCCTCTCTACTACCAGGTGTTGTCTCGCTCTTTCCTGGTAGGAAACCTCTCCCCTTCGTACACATCTTGGTTCCACTCGCCCAGCTTTTTCCGGGAGGAAAGGCAGGAAGCGGCCACGCTGCGGACAGAGCAGCCGAGCAGCCGAGCATCTATCCAGTGGGGTCCGGATGCCCTCAGAGGCAGTGAATTTCGGTTGTGCGGCTTTTGTACAAGGACACAGGCCCCAACGCGGTCTCTCCTCTACGAGCGTGGGTCTCAGTTCCCGGGCGCCGCCGGAACGCCGGCGTCCAGCAGGGGGCAGCATTGAGACACCAACGAGGAGAGAGCCCGGAACCGGGAGGCGCAGCCGCAGCATCCAAGCTCGTCAGAGGCTCTAACCTTTCAAGCCATTCCCCGGGGAGCCCTTCCTGCCCTGTGAGGGCTGCCCGAAAATGAGCAGGTGATAAGAATGAAATATTAAGCAATTCCCTTCTGCAGAATGAAAATGAGTTGTCATTTAGCATATTATCAGTTGATGACACCTTCTTCCAGCTTAAAGGTGGTTTGGTTAAGTGCAGGAGCCAGGTGAAGGCGTTTGCCATGGTACCCACCCCAGAACACCCAGCATGTGTGTGGGCGCCGCTAGCAGCGGGAGGGGGGCGCCTGAAAGCTGAAGGCTGGAAGCCGACGGGGACTGAGCACCGGGGCCTGTGCAGGAGAGAAGGGATGCAGATGTATGAAGGGTGCTGAGGCTGCAGGCACGTTTCCAGCTGTGATCCGGTGGAAGGAGGCATGGCCTCACAGCACGATGAAGGAAGCTTAGAAGGCAGAAGGTGATGGGAGGCAGGCAGGCGGCTCTTCCCATCAGCGACAGATGTCTCCTTCCATATTGATTTTGTTGATCTACGGGGAGAAATGTTTAGCATTTTCTTTGTTCTCCATCATCTCCATTGACCTGCCATTCCTTTGCCTGCTCCTCAGTTGAGCTGTGCAGACACCTGGGCATACCCTCAGCCTTGAAAATGGCCCTGAATCCCCTCCTGTTTGATCCGAAGGGTGGGATCCTTTTTGCCTTTCCCATTTTCTGTGTTTTCCTACTGTGGATGCTGAGTCAATGTTCCGAAATCTGAACTGGCCCTCTGCAGAGTTCTTACAGAAGACATGGTCCACAAGCTGTCAACATTAAATCAGTTTAAAGGGGCACGTTTACAGGGACCAAGAAGAGAAGAGTAAGCCCAGTTGGACAAAGTGGGTAAAACTCTTTGAGGTCCTCTTCCTTTAGCCCAATGAAATGATAATTCTATCCTTGGGCAAAGGTTCTTTGTTGCTACAACAAACCGGAATCTTTGCTGCTCCCCAGTGAGCTTTATTTCTCTGCAGATGCTTCCGATCATTTCTTCTGGATAATTACCCTCAAATCCCCAATTTTACCCATACACCTGGTCTTGTTGTAAATGAGAGCCCTCTTGTTTGAGAATCATGAGGACCATAAAAAGCTGCTGCTAAGTGATTTGGACGTGGAGCCAAGTATTTCCTCGGTCCTTTTAAGAAGTGATATGTTTGGCTGGTCAAATCAAATCCCTCCCTGGTACAGGCAAAGGCAATGTTTGTAACTAACCTAAGAACCCAGAGCAGATTTAGGAATACGCACCTTAATTTTTTTCTTTGAATTAAAATATCTTGAAAAGTCTTCCTGTTGTGTCAAAATGTGTTTGCAGTGAGTCATGAGAGCGGTGGGACGTCCGGTGACTCAGGCGACTCTCCTTGTCACCAAGGGAACTGGTGTTTGCAATCAGAAGAAACGGGGTTTAAAACCCAGCTCAGCCTTTACTTATTTCATTCTTTCACCAATTTGAGCTCATCTCTGCTCCCGTTCTCCCAAAGGTAAAAATGAGGAATAATAACAGTTGTCTTGGGGCATCTGGGTGGCTCAGTCGGTTAAGGGTCTGCCTTAAGTGTGGGGCTCCCTGCTCAGTGGGGGTCTGCTTCTCCCTCTGCCCCTCCCCCTGCTTGTGCTCTCTCTGTCTCGCTCTCAAATAAATAAATAAATAAATAATCTTTAAAAAGAAACAAAAGTTGTTTCATCATGTATATAAAGTACAATACTGTAAAATGCCTGAACCATGGTACATGATCCGTATTATCAGCAACCCCCTTTCCTTCTTTTCCTTCTTTCTCTCGTCCAAAGGAGCACAGATGAACACTCAGACAAGGGGAGCCTTACCTTCTAACCTCAGTTATATATAAACTCACTTAAGGGAAATCACAGCATTAAGAAAATGACATATATGTATACATATTTCTATATTTACCTATATGTTGAATACTGGTCAACTAGCCAGTATTTTGGCACACATACACATATTTATACACATAGACCTATAGGCCAACAGCTTTCTCTGTCCCTCTCTCTCTCTTTCTCTTGAAGATATAGTTGATCCTTGAGCAACATGGGGGTTATGGGCATCCCCCCCGCCACCTCTCTTGTGGAGTCAAAGATCTGCATATAACTCTCAACTGTCCAAAAACTTAACTACTAAGAGCTGCTGGCTGGAAACATTACTCGTAAACAGTCAATTAACACATATTTTGTGTAGGTCTTATAGGCTGTATTACAATAAAGTCAGTTAGAAAAAGAAAGTTATTAAGAAAATACATAAAGAAAAGAAATACTTAAGGAAGAGAAAGTACTATAATGTATTTACTGAGAAAAAAATCTGCATATAAGTGGACCCACGCAGTTCAAACCATGTTGTTCAATGGTTGACCGTACATAAAAAAGGTATTAGATGAGGAGACCACAATCCAATTCCGCAAAGCTCTTTCGTGAAGCCCCAGTTACCAAGAATCCTTCATTTATTTACTTATTTTAATTAGTTACCTTTGTGCAGAATATCAGGACTGGATGAGGCTTGGTTCATCTCCTTCCACGCCCCACTGGATAATTTTGGATACACTTGATATGTTTGGTGCTTGCTTCCCTCCACAGTATGGGATGGGTGGTTGTCCAGTCCTGCTAGCCGCAGAGAGAGCCCAGTCCCTCATGTGATGGTTGTAGAAAGTCTGTCTCTGTTCTCAGCTGAGCTTCTGGAAGACCCCTGATTGCAGGGGGCCATCTTCCCTTACTCCTTTTCGCTAGGTTAGGTCTTGCCAATTTCCTCAAGACTCTCTCATACGGTGTGGTTTCTCATGTGACTAGTCTGACTCTGGATCCTAACTCCTCGTGAAACTGTTTGTAACTCACACGACAGCTGGGACGCAGTCTGCCATAAGCAAATAGCCCTCACTGGAGTCTCACTGGCTGATTGAGAACCATCACCAGGAAATCAGGGAGGGAAGAATCTTGCCTGTCTCTTGCCATCACAAACTATATGGAGGCAAGTGTATGAAGTTTATCCTGCTCAGAGATATGTTTCCTTTCCTCTTTCTGGCCAGTCCTTTATGGAGGGTCTGGCTTTCAGGGGAGCTGTTGAAGCCAAGGGAAGCAGGGCTCTTACACTTGGTTTCTCAACTTTAACTTTCGAGAATAAAACTGTAATTATTGTTGGAAAGGGGGAGACTGATACCTTCTTTAATGCCCAGAGGGATGGTTCCTTTCTGCTCATTCTCATCTAGCGATACGTCCATAGAAGTGAGTCCATCTTTCACTTCTCTTAGATGTTTTTGAATGGACATGCTTTTATTACAAGGAGGGCAATGCGATTATTGACCTGAGCAAATTAAGCTGAAGAGCTGAACTAGTTTACCAAAGGACCCAAATTAGTAACATTTTTTTTTGGTTTGAATTACCTAAACTGGATGAGTTAATTTTTTCTCTCTTCAGCTCTTCAGGTAATATCAGTTCTCAGCTTCACTTTGTGTGTGCTCATGATCTCGAGATTTGAACTAGTCTGAAATCCTCAAACAGAAAGAAACAAGGGAAAGACCCATCACAGTCACCAGGACAAACCAGAAACCATAATCTCAATTTTGAATAAAAGAGATTTAAAATAAATCCACCCACTGATGTGAAAACATTAGGGTTGGCATGCAGTCGGTTTTCTGAAATAAGGAAAGGTGGCTCTTGAAATCTGGTGAGTACAAAGTTCTGCTGTATCATTGACATCTCAGAACTAGGTTTAAACCTGTAGCTACAGGCATGTTTGGACCAGATGAAGAGGGGCCCTCAGCTTGCTGACTGGGGTCCAGGCTAGTCCTGTGGGGGCCAGGCTATGCTCCCTGTCCTTCCATTCTCCTGCCATCTCACCTGTCTCCAGCCTTCTCGGTTACTGACCTGTCCCTTCTGGCAAGGTATGCAAGTGCCCACAGCTGGATATTGGCAGGTGATGTTACCTTTCCCTTACGTGGCACGTAACGTAGCTGGCTAGAGTGCCTCTTCATAAGAAACCTGTCAAGTAGGTATTGTAAATACCTACTTTAGGGCGCCTGGGTGGCTCAGTCGTTAAGCGTCTGCCTTCGGCTCAGGGCGTGATCCCGGCGTTCTGGGATCAAGCCCCGCATCGGGCTCCTCTGCTTGGAGCCTGCTTCTTCCTCTCACTACCCCTGCTTGTGTTCCCTCTCTCGCTGTCTGTCTGTCAAATAAATAAATAAAATCTTAAAAAAAAAAACAACACAAAACCTACTTTAAAATGGGGGAAACTGAGGCACAGAATGGTTGAATGAGTAGCTTAAATTCCTGTCCTGGGTCGTGGAAGGGCTTCTGATTTAAGTATAAGGTGCTTTTCCCTCAACAAGTTTCTCAGCCCTATTGCTAATATTGTACAATTCAAAAACGCTTCTTTTGCATCTCATGATGAGTTTCAGCAATGCTCTGCTTGGTTGTTTATGCATGAAGGCCATCATCGGCATCCACATCTGTTCTTAAATCCTTGTTTTCTTGCAATATGCTGTTATATTGAAAAAAATATGCATGATAGTTGATTTTTATTAGCTAAATTCTGTATGTGAAATACATTTTTTTTTTAAAAAGAGGAAATAGCATCACTCTATGTAAGGTAAGTAAATAAATATCCCCATGGAAATCTATGAACCTGATGTTCCAAGATTAACCCCCATTTAATAAGAATTAAATTACATTCTAGCTGCCATAGAAGAGGGGGAAGGGGAACCTAAATGATAGTGGCAGTCAGGAAAAAACTTCTGATAAAGGACTCTGAAGAATGAGGGAGACTTTCCCTGGAAACATGAGACGTGTCTGAACTCTGTCCACCATACCCTGAAAGGCATTCTGTGAAGGCCTTCCTGTTAGAGAGGGTGCATACTCCCCATAGTGTCCCCATTTGTTTATGGCTTGAGGCAATCACATGATGTGGTGGAATATGTCAGAAAGACTGTCCCTGAAGGTTCACAACCTCAGCAGATAAAATATCAGTGCTGGTGCAGAATCAAATGAAGAAGAAGAAGGACAGCAAAGGAGAAGCATCACGGAACCCTAGGTGCCCTCAGGACCACGGCTGGCCAACCATCACCAGCCAGCAGTTTCATGTAACCTTATTTGTGGTTTGCTCTGTCTGCATACACATGCATGTAGACAATATATGTTTGCATTGTCAAGTGTGCACTCGATGTACTTCATGGCATGCTCTGAACTTGGTTCTTAACACCAACATGATTGTGGAGTCTTTATAAAGTCTTGAGTTAAAAGCACCCTTCAGGTCTTATTTTGGGGACATATCTAATTCGGGATAGCTTCAACCCATATTTGAGCTGACCAGATTGATCATCAGGACAGCAGAGACCCTGGAAGAAGGGTGACTGAAATAGGACCTCCTTCTTTTGAGAATGTCCCTTTTACAAGATGGGGAGTTTCCCAGTGAAGATTAAAAGATAGAAACACAAGGGGCATTGTATGTCCATGTTGGACCTTCCAGTCTGAGAGAGGAAGTGAATCATGTGTCCCCAAGGCAAACCACGAAACTGGCTTACGGGAAAGATCTAATCTTGAAATATCCAGACCTCAGCCTGAAGCCCCTTTCAATGAAAACAGAGCAGCCAACAGATCTTTTCATTTGTTTTGGTGCATTTCTAGGAGGTCAGGAGAAGCAACAAAAGTATTGCTACTATGGAAATGGTTCAGATCAGCAAAGGCGACACTTAATAATTTTAAAAACTTGTGTGCAATTGAGAATGTCATCCGAGCCATAAAGACACTTCTGAGCATACTCGTTAGATTAGGCACATACAAATTTAGAAATTCAATTTTCAAAATATATTAGAGATAGGTGTAAAATCATTTATTTCTTATATGGACTCCCCTTCTACCACTTTCTGCTTTAACTTCTGGAAACTTTATATCCTCAAATAAAAGGTATGAACAACAACAACAAAAAAACACAATAATACATGAAAAGCAAAAAATGGAGACGTGCTCAATTCTCGTTTCCTACTTAAATTTTTTTTTCAGGAAAGAAAGTATTATTGGAAATGGTAGTACTGACTACCAGAGAAGGGACCCAACATTAGGTTAATGATTGTAAAAGCGAGCCTATTATGGTTTATAAGTTTTTAAGTCTTTGGCCCAAATGGATTATATTTTAGGAAAAACTTTATATAAAAATTTATGTATATGTATATGTATATACACATACATATTATATATATGTACATACTGTACATAAAACTGATATATTCAATTGTAGCAGCATGGTCAGAAACCTCTGGTACTTCCTGGAACGTAATTCAGGGACCAAATAGTAACGTTGAAATGTTTGAAAGAGAGAAATCACCCTAAACTGGTGAGCCTATATATACATGAGGCAAGACTTAGAACACATTTTTATTTTTTTATTTTTTTATTTTTTTAAAAGATTTTATTTATTTATTTGACAGAGAGAGAGAGAGACAGCGAGAGAGGGAACACAAGCAGGGGGAGTGGGAGAGGAAGAAGCAGGCTCCCAGCAGAGGAGCCTGATGTGGGGCTCGATCCCATAACGCCAGGATCACGCCCTGAGCTGAAGGCAGACGCTTAACGACTGCGCCACCCAGGCGCCCCTAGAACACATTTTTAGATCATAGTTTCAAAAAGGGAGTTTTGGGTGCTCAAAGTCAGGAGCAGGGAACGACAGGATTTACTAAGACTGTCATGTCACGCTAACCTCCTTTCTTTGTTTGTTGGGTTATGAATGAATGTATATGGTGTATTTGGGTTGCGGCAGGTGTTTGACTGGCTCATAATATTGTTAGATGGAATGCTAACTGCTTGAATGCCCATACTCCTTTCCTGTCTCAGCCTGGGAAATGCTTCGATATGACTTGAACCTGGATGTTGGCGGCAAGCTTATCAAATCTGTGAGTGGTATGCAGAAGCACAGTTAAAATTCTAAACAACAATCTCTGCTGTACAAAAAAAAGAAAATATTAACAGATGGCAAGACGGCTTCAAGAGAAACAAGGTGAGACCCAGGTCCTTGTGTTACCTACTCCTTCCCACCCATAATTACAAAATTATAGGATACAAATGATGAAGTTTAGCAATAGCAAGTGTGACAGGCGTATTTTTTATAGTTGACTAAGAGCTTAATAAAGGGAAAGTTAATGAAATACAGGTTTTTAAAGTCTATCACAACTTTGGCATCCAATGTCTAGGAGCACAGCAGTCCAGTTAACAGAAGTGTGGTGTCTAGAGTAAGGGAGCTAGCTCCGGGAGTTGGTCAGACTGAATGGAGAGTGCTCTACCCAGTTTTGAACACTGTATTTTCAGAGAAGCACTGACAAATAGGTATACATGTTTGAAACGACTAAAGAATATAGATGTTCAACCAAGAGGTGAGGAGACATTTGTGTTAGCGTGCCTGCACCTGCGTGGATGCATGTGTCATGATGTCTGCTTTCAAGTAAGGGAGGAAGCTGTGGAAGGAGGACTGGAAATCTGCTGTGCGAGTCCAGGGACATTCAAGTTGTGGCTCAAATGTCACCTTTTCGGGTGCTCAGTGGAGCCTTTACATCCTCTTATAGAAAGCAGCCTGTCCTTGTCAGCACCCACTATCTCGTTATCCTGTTTAATTTCCTCCATGACACTAACAGTAGTTGAAGTTTGTGTTCATTTGTTTTCTTCTCTATTTTTCTGTCTTTACCCACTACAATATAACCTCCATGAGGCAAAGGCCTTTCTTTCTCATTCAGTGCTGTTTCTCAGTTGCCCAAGCCAATATGTAGCACTGAGTAGGTACTTAACAAATAAGGGAAGGAAGGAAGGAAGGAAGGAAGGAAGGAAGGAAGGAAGGAAGGAAGGAAGGGAGGAGGAAGAAAATTGTGAATGAATTCCAATGGGCAAAAGTAGTTGTAGTGAGTAGTGCTATGAGAAAACTAATTTTAATTTAATGGAAAGTGGGATGTTCCAACAACTGTAGTTGTCTGTTGTTGGAACCAGTTCTTTCTGGAGACAGCTCCCTGTGACTTGATATATTCAAAGAGAATATCCTACTCCAGGACTAGAATGGGAAGTGGATTGAATGACCTCTACAATGTGTTCTGACCTTGAGATTGAGTTAAAAATATATTTTATATTTAAACCTTCTCCTCTTTAGGAGTTCAGCATTCTATGACACTGACCAAGCCTTATCAGCTTAAACCATGTGGATTTCATCCTCTGGCTATTAAGGAAGCAGCTAGGCTGTGGGTGAGGGGAAGAGGTGGGAATGTGAGACCATGTTCAGAATCTGTGACTGTCACGCTGCTAAAAATCCCACTTGTGAGCAACCTTGGGAAAGTCACTTTCAACTTTTGTTTCAGTTTTCTCATTTAAAGAAGGTGAATAATAATACCTTTCTTACAGACATGTTGTGAGACCTAATTAAATGTTTCAGAACCATTCCTGTGATCCCAGATAAAAGGCACCTAATAAAGGCTAAACAACCCTCTTGTCCCCTTGTTCTCCCCAGAGACGCTTCTCTGGTAAACGTCCCACCACAGCACTGACCGCATCTGAGACTCCTGTGGGTAGATGAACGTAACGTCCGGCGAGGCCGGAAGTGCTTTGTCAGTGCGGCGGGAACCCTTGAAAGACATGGCTCAGGTTCCTGTGCTCCACCTTCACTCTTCTTTAGGCCCAGGGGTGCTTCATTTCTGGTCCAGCAAGACGAAGCACTAAGCTTGACAAAGGAAATAAGGCCACGGTCCTTACTATTTCATGTAGTTGACAAGGCTTTGCAGTGGCCCTTGGCGGCTCTGCTGTTCCTTCCCACTTTTCTCTAAGCTTGGTCTGGGAGGCCAGATTCCAAGGGAGACCTACCTTTGTCCTATTTTATGTCTACAGTTTCTATGGGATATGTGGGAAGCCTGGTCTTGATCTGATTTTGATCAAAGGAGGGGGGTGGCCCTGGGAGCCTGCTGTGTCTCCCATTACACACCGTTAGTTCAGCAGGGCTTCCTCTAGGGAAGCAACACTTTAGTGTTGCCAAGGATCCCTGGCAACTGTGGGCATGTGCTGTGCTTGTCTCGGTGACCTCTGCCCTTTAAAATCTGCCCTTTCTTCCCCTGTGGTTCCACCAGAAGTCCCAACCATAATGTTCTGCTTCTCTCCCTCACTGCTCAGAGCTACAAAGACATGACTCAGACAGCCGGGGCAGGGGGGGGGCTGGTCCCTGGTGTTGATATGTAGGCACTGAGTGTGATGGGTCCTCTTTTTATGGAGGTCAGGACGCTGGGAGGAGGAGAATCTGCGGCTGCTGAAAACCATCTTGCCTGCCAAGCTTGACAAGCCACCTACAGCAGGAGAGAATGAGGCTGACCCATAAAGGAAAGCAAAATCGAGAAAGAGAGCCAGAGAAAGAGCTGGATGACACAGGAGTCCTGGATAAGCCAGAACTAACTTCTTGGTTGTGGGAGCCAAGACATTTCCAGACTATGTTGGTGCAAATCAGATTTCTGTCCCTTGCAATTAAAAAAGTCCTCACTAATGACTGGCTACCAGCAATTAGAGGAACACAAACTCTTGTGCATACATGTAGGTAACAGGAAATCAACTCAGAGGTGAAGACAAGAGCTGGCCTAAAATATGAGTGTAGCAGCTTTGGTGATTTAGAAAGGTAGGTTCTCAAGTCAGGGGGGATGTTCAGAGGAGATTGTAGTAAATCAGAAAATGGAAAGGAGCCAGATTGATGAAACTAGTATTCATTGAACATTTACTGGCTCTGGCCTTTGTGCTATATTTTTTACTATATAACCTTGTTAATCTTCATGATTATTCTACAAAGTGGATATTTTCCCCATTTTTGCTGATGAGAAAACTGAGACTTTAGTGGAGTCAAGAAACTCAGGATCCTGCAACTAGAACGAGGCAGAGCTTTCATTGGAGCTGACTTCAGGCTTACTCTGTGGTTGCTGCTTTTTTCTGGTACTCTTGCAGTCATAAAGTGAGAAATTCGGGCTTTTAATGGGGGCTGTGCTTTTCTGGGAAATGATTGCACATGGGCAGGGGGCTGGGAGCAGGGAGAGAGGGAGAGCCTCAGGACACTGTCAGGCCTTCCATGGGAGCATCGAAAAGGTGGTGATGAGTCCAGTGATAGGTACTAGAGCTTGAGGTGGCCCTTTGATGGCCCCCTACTGGACCTCAGGTCCCCTCACAGGGCCTGGCATCTAAGTGGTTCAGAAATATTTCTTGAAAAGAGCAGCTTCCAATTCTTATATTTTTCCCACTTGAAAGGTGATCCATTTGAAGGCAAGGCCCTTTCTTTGCTGACTTTCAGATCCGAGATTTTAGGATCCTAGTTTATCATGGGTGTTGGAATGAGTTCAAGAGTCTTAAGAGGAGGGCAGCCATTTGAGATGTCCACCCCAAATTCTGCTCCTTCCCTCTGCTTGGTAGGAGGGCCATGGGAGGAGGATATCCTACTGAACCCCCACCCCGCTCCCCAAACCCCACTGGCATTCCTCTTCTGTTTCTTCTTCTATTGACTGCTGTGGGGGTAAGATTATCTATAGATATCTGAAAACGGTGAGCATTGAAACTAAGACTAATGAGGACTAACCACCTAAGTATTTTCTCTACACATAGTGCAAGTCAATTTTCAAACAGGCAATAACAAATTCAGTACTCGAAACACCCCTAAAGAACACTTGAAATTTTTTAAAGATTTGCATTTTAGAAATGCCATTTCTAATGCTCAAATATGGACTTTGGATGCCTAATCAAGAGGCTGCAATTAAAATTTGAAATCTCACTGTTTTCAGCAAAGAAGTCGCGATGCTGTGCCAAATGGCTGCCTTCCGAGGCTCTCTGAAAATGTTTACAAGTCAGATGAAAGAAATGGTCCTCCCAGATGGTGGCTGCGAGCAAGGGATTTCTCTAGGGTCAGAGGGTGTGAAGGAAATCCGAAGTGCTGCTGTGTTTTGTTTTCGGCAGCTGGCAAGGTACATGTGAAAATAAAATCCTCCAATAATAAGACCAAAAGCAAAGGGGAGAGCCTGTTTGAGCCACCGTGGGGGAGCCTCAAGATGGCGACCAGGACTCACAAGGGCTCAGGGCTCCATGTGAGCCCTGGGGAAGGGGGCGCAGGCCTTGGTTCGGGTTGGTAAAGGAGTGGGGGCCCTGTGTTTGCTATCATCTATCCCTCAATACCATGCTTGTCCTAGGTGTCAGGTCATCTCAAGGATATCGAAGGCAGGGATGGCCTTTTGCCACCTGGCAGGGTCCTCAAGCTGGTGTCCTGGTGACATTTGCATAAAGATTGTGCCAGGGTGTTTAGGTGGAGATTAGATGTGGAAAAATAACGAGAACGTTCAAGGTGCTTCACAAGCCATTTTAAACTACATCTCTAGGTTTTTAAGAGTGAATATCTAGGAAGCCAGAAAAAAATCTATAAATCAGATACGATTTTTTTTTCTTCTTCACAAAGAAAAGAAAGCAAAAAAAGAAAGCCCAAAGCAGCAATTACAAGAGGCTCAGCGTTGGCCCTGCTTTTGTCGCTTCTTTTCTGTAGTCTGGTCTTTCTTCCCCTTTGGCATTCTGCACTATTCACAATACTAACGTGAAACCTGAGATCTTTTTTTTTTTTCCCTCCCAGTAGAGCATGCCATTTGATTTTCTAGGTAGGCAGAAATTGATTTTTGTCTCTTCCAAATGAAGCTAAAATGAAAGTGGTTCTATTCAACCACACAATTCAATGGAGGTAGTGTCTTTTCTCTGTCCAACATTCCAGTTCAAAAATCAGAAACAACCATGTCATCACAGTGGCCTTAAAAATTGTACCCGCTTATCAGGGCACTATGTAATTTTTTGGTGGGGTGTCATTTTGTTTTTAACATGTAGTGTGATCTGGCAAAAAACAAAACCAAACAAATAAACCCCAAATAACACAGAGGACTTTTGCCATTGCATCCAGAATGCATCATGGTTAGGAACAGACATCGAAGCTCAACAGCTTTTTACTCAAATTCTGGATTAATTAGCTCTATGGCCATGGGCAAGTGGCTCAATTCCCCTGAGCCTGTCTTTCTTTACCTAGAAGATAATAGTCATAAAACCTCTCTCACATGGTGGTCGTGATAATTCAAGGAGATACTACCTGAAAATTTCTTAGCACAGCGCATGGCACAGAGTAGATGCTCAGGAAATTTTGGTAGTTGTGATTCATCCTTTCCTGGGAAATTCAATTATGGAGGGAAGAAAAAGAATGTGAAAAACAGAGAAAGCGTGTGCTGTCCAGTCCTCCTGATGCTCGTTATGTCACATCCATCAAAAGTGCTCATTAGGGCAATGGGGGTAAATGATAATACACAAGGAGCTGCGTGACACACAGGGGTGTGCACAGGTCAGGGAGGGTCAGGGAGGGTCACCGGCTCCAGGAGCTGGGGGCTGAGCAGGACCACACGGATGTTGTCAGAAACAGGATCAGGGGCGCCTGGGTGGCACAGCGGTTAAGCGTCTGCCTTCGGCTCAGGGCGTGATCCCGGCGTTCTGGGATCGAGCCCCACATCAGGCTCCTCCGCTATGAGCCTGCTTCTTCCTCTCCCACTCCCCCTGCTTGTGTTCCCTCTCTCGCTGGCTGTCTCTGTCTCTGTCGAATAAATAAATAAAATCTTAAAAAAAAAAAAAAGAAAGAAACAGGATCAAACCTCCAATGAAGTATGGGAGGGCAAAATATCCACAGTGGGTTGTGTGTTGGGTGTTGTATATTCACAAAGGCCACTAGGGTCTCTGTCCTAGAGGACTGACATAGAACCTCTACATTGTCTTGGTCGTTTTCAAGTCTCTACAAGGACTGTTTTGCCACTCAGGGATTTTCTGCATTGTTTGACAAAACAATACATACGTACAGACAAGTACACACCCCCCTTGCTTAGTTACAGAGCCTTCCTCCTTACCCTGCTAAAGAGACAGCCACTACCACTTAGTACTACAATATCTCTTTAGAGAGATGTTAAAGAGAAAAGTTGTCCATGATGCTTGTTCACCTGACAAAGCAGGCTTTATTTGGGACTACTGTGGAAGGTTTAGGGGGTAAACCAATGGGGTTTTGCAGCAGGGGTGAGAGATCAGTCTCAACTCCAACTTCGAGGGAAAGTGGGAATTTATAGCCAAGGAGCAGCACGTGTGTGTGTGGGGGGGAGGGTCAGTGGGTGGAAAATTACTAATAGGAAACATTGGGGGTCAGGGAAGATCCTGGCTAAACCAACTTGAGAGAATTCTTGCTGAAGACAGGGCAGGGTGACCAGACATCACCTGGGGGGTCATGGGGAATGACGAATTGAGTCAGATATCGAGGGTGGGGGATCTGACTAAACTGACTTGGCATGTTTCTTGCAAAAATTGAGCTTTTGAAGATGTGCTCGAGATCAGGGCCTAGTTGGAAAAGAGCTCAGAGGAATCTGACTCGTTTGGTCAAAGAGAGAAGCTTTGTCGAAGATTGAAGGGCACACCAGGAATCCATGCCTCCTCTCCTGTTTTGGGATGAAGTCTAATTGGCCATCCAATGGTGAGTGTTCAACTGTTCCATAGTTCCATTCATTTACTTCATGCCACTAGGAATATTCTGTTATTGTAGAATAAGACTTTAGGCAGATTTCTCAAAAGTCAATACAATTTAAAGGGGATGTCTGTTTGTTTTTGAGTTTTTTTCTCCCTAAACATGTCACATCATTCAGTATATACTTACAAACTCCCTACATTGTCTTTCACAATGACAATTGGAAGAAAGACTTTTTAATAAAATTTCAAAGACACATATCTGCCATGGATTTTTAAGAATTCTATATTCTTAAAATGTCCTCTTCCCTATGATAAAAATCACTTTAGAATTTATGAAGGGGAAATTGGAAAATGAAAATTGGTCAGGCTACTTACTCCTTAATTCCAAGTTAGGGCAGCAATAAAACTCTAAATATATCTGCTCAGTGCCCTAGCACTGATGAGGTTTCCTAGCAATTTTCTAGAAATGGGAGTAAATGACTGTGTTTTGGATCAAAAGGCCCCATGCGGCAGAACTCCACAAAGCACCTTGGACAATTCTTTCAGTGGGGGAGGAAAACAAAAAACTAGAGCTCATACTCCACAAATGCCAACAGCTCTTTTGACTTTTTTTCTTCTTGATTTTCTCCTTCTTGCATCATCAGAGAGCTTGAAAAACTGGTGTGAGAATAAGGCCTCCAGGAGAATGTTCTCTAGTTGGTCTCAATCGCCTCCCTGGGCTGAACACCTCTGAGGTCTTTCACTGTTGGTATCCTTGGCTAGAGGGCAGCCTTTGCATACGTAGTAGAGTAGGTTTCTCTGTGCCCTTGCTCCTTTCATACTCCGCACTCTGACCCCCTATAAGAAGGAGCTCTTTTTTGCATAAACACATCTAAGTAATGCTAAATCCACACATATGCATTCAAATGATTTTTTAAAAGGGCATCAAAGCAATTTAATGGGGAAAGGGAAAGTCTGTTCAATTAATTATGCTGGGACAACTGGATATCCATATGGAAAAATCAAGAAGCTTGACTTATCTCACACCATCCACAAAAATCAACTGAAGATGGATCACAGACCTCACTGAAAAAGCAAAAATGATAAACCTACCTGAATAAAACGTAGAGATATCTACACAACCTTGAGGTGGGTGCATATTTCTTAGAGAAGACATAAAACCCACAAACTATAAAAGCATAAACATTATTAAATTAGGCTATCAAAATTAAAAACTCCAGTGCATTAAAAAGCACCATCAAGGAAATTGATAGGCAATTCACATACTGGGAAAAATAATTCACAACACATATATATGACAAATGACTTGACTCTAGTTATAAAGAACTCCTGCAACTCAATAATACAAAAGACAGCCGAATAAAAAATGGACAAAAGACTTAAACACTTCACAAAAGATGATAATGAAATGGCGGTAAGCTCATGATAAAGCACACAATATCCTTTGGAAAATGCAAATTAAAAAACAGTGAGACTGCTGCACACCCACTAGAATGGAGAAAACGAGATGTAATGTGGGGAAATTTGAACTTTCATACCTTGCCAGAGGGAGCTTAGAATGGTACATCCTGTTTGACAGTGTCTTAAATGTTAAACATACGTCTACCCTGTGATCTAAGTATTTATCCGAGAGAAAGGGAAACAACATGTGCAAGAATATTTATAGCAGCTACGAATATAATAGTCCCAAACTGGAAACATCCTGCATGTCCTTCGGTGGAAAGGATTAGCAAACTGTGGCATATCTATACAGTGAATACTGCTCAGAAGTACAAAGGGAAGAAACTTGATAACGTAAATGCAGCTCAGAAACATTATGCTGAGTGGAAGAAGCTAGACCTCCCGACTCCCCAAACCTGCATGTGTAATTCTACTTATATAAAATTCTAAGTGAGGCAAACTATGTTATGGTGATGGAAATCAGATCACTGGTTACTTCTGGGGAGCAGGAATTGTGTGAGGAGGAGCAGAGAGGTTCTCTGGGGCAATAGTAATGCTCTGTGCTTTGATGCACATTTGTTAAGGCTTACTGGACAGTACACATAAGGTCTGGATCTTTCATCATGTATAAATTAAATCCCAATTAGGAGAGTTATTGGGGGAAGATGGTCAAAAGGTATAAACTTCCAGGTATAAGATAAATGAGTACTGGGGATGTAATGTACAATGTGACGGCTATAGTAAACACTGCTGTATGATATACATAGGCATGCCTTGGAGATATTGAGGGTTCAGTTCTAGACCACTACAATAAAGCAAATGTCATAATGAAGTGAGTCAAATAAATATTTTGGTTTCCCAATGCATATAAAAGTTATGTTTAAATCCAGAAGATTCAAACAAATTATATGCTTTACTGCAGTCTACTACATGTGCAACTATTACATTTGCATAGTATTGTGCCTAAAAAATGTATATACCTTAATTTTAAAATATTTTATTGCTAAAAAATGATAAACATCATCTGAGTTTTCAGCCAGTTGTAAATCTTTTTGCTGGTGGAGTGTTTTGCTTTGATGTTGAAGGCCACTGATGGTTCAGGGTGGTGAAGGTTAAGGTGGCTGGGGCAATTTCTTAAAATAAGACAATGAAGCTTGCTGTACCGGTTGATTTTTCATAAAAGAACAGTTTCTCCATAGCACGTGATGCTATTTGATAGCATTTTACCAAGAGTAGAAATTCTTTTGAAATTGGGATCAATCCTCTCAAACCCTGCCACTACTTTATCAACTAAGTTCATGTAATATTTTAAATCCTTTGTTGTCATTTCAACAATCTTCACAGCATCTTCACCAGGAATAGATTCCATCTTAAGAAGCCATTTTCTTTGCTCATCCATGAGAAGCCACTCCTCATCTGTTAGAGTTTGATCATGATATCGCAGTGATTCAGTCACATCTTCGGGCTCCACTTCTCATTCTAGTTGCCTTGCTTTTTCCACCACATCTGCAGCGACTTCTTCCACTCAAGTCTTTTTTTTTAATGTTTTTTTTATTGTATTATGTTAGTCACCATACAGTACATCCCTGGTTTTTGTTGTAAAGTTCGATGATTAATTTGTTGCATGTAACACCCAGTGCACCATGCAATACGAGCCCTCCTTACTACCCATCACCACCCTATCCCATTCCCTCACCCCCCTCCCTGAAGCCCTCAGTTTGTTTCCCAGAGTCCATGGTCTCTCATGCTTCATTCCCCCTTCTGATTACCCCCCCTTTCTTTATCCCTTTCTTCCCCTACCGATCTTCCTAGTTCTTATGTTCCATAGATGAGAGAAACCATATGATAATTGTCTTTCTCTGCTTGACTTATTTCACTTAGCATTATCTTCTCCAGTGCCGTCCATGTTGCAGCAAATGTTGAGAAATCGTTCTTTTTGATAGCTGAGTAATACTCCATTGTACATATGGACCACAGCTTCTTAATCCAGTCATCTGTTGAAGGGCATCTCGGTTTCTTCCATGATTTAGCTATTGTGGACAATGCTACTATGAACATTGGGGTGCATATGGCCCTTCTCTTCACTACGTCTGTCTCTTTGGGGTAAACACCCAGTAGTGCAATGGCTGGATCATAAGGTAGCTCAATTTTTAACTTTTTAAGGGACCTCCACACTGTTTTCCAGAGTGGCTGTACCAACTCGCTTCCCACCAACAATTTAAGAGGGATCCCCTTTCTCCACATCCTCTCCAACATTTGTTCCTTCCTGCCTTGTCAATTTTTGCCATTCTAACTGGCATAAGGTGGTATCTTAGTGTGGTTTTGATTTGAATTTCCCTGATGGCTAATGATTTTGAACATTTTTTCATGTGTCTGTTAGTCATTTGTATGTCATCATTGGAAAAGTGTCTATTCATATCTTCTGTCCATTTTATGATTTGTTTATTTGTTTCTCACGTATTGAGTTTGAGAAGTTCTTTGTAGATCTTGGATACCAGTCTTTTATCTGTAGTATCATTTGCAAATATATTCTCCCATTCCGTGGGCTGCCTCTTAGTTTTTGACTGTTTCCTTGGCTGTGCAGAAGCTTTTTATCTTGATGAAGTCCCACAAGTTCATTTTTTCTTTTGTTTCTCTTGCCTTTGGAGATGTGTCATGAAAAAGTTGCTGTGGCCGATGTCAAAGAGGTTGCTGCCTATGTTCTCCTCTATGGTTTTGATGGATTCCTGTCTCACATCGAGGTCTTTCATCCATTTGGAGTTTATCTTTGTGTATGGTGTAAGAGAGTGGTCAAGTTGCATTCTTTTGCATGTAGCTGTCCAATTTTCCAGCACCATTGATTGAAGAGACTGTCTTTTTTCCACTGGAT
>NW_024427107.1:12897883-12906931 GCF_017311325.1 Ursus maritimus
CATTTCTGCCCTTAGAGATTCTATATTCTCATTAACATTTTCGTTAATACTTTTTTCATGTCTACACATCATCTTGACCTTGTTACTCTGAATTCCATTTCTGATAATTTGGTTATATCCATATCCATTAGTTCTGTGGCAGAGGCCACAGACTCATTGTCTTTTCTTTGCTGGGGGGGATTTCTCCTTCTCGTCATTCTGATGAGGAGAGGTTGTGGGGTTGTCCAGAGCCCAAATTATTGACTGGGACCCAGGCAGTGTGCCTTGTTTTTTAGGGATCTTAGGGATGTGGGCTTCTTGATTTTTCAGCCTGCCTTCTGGGGGAGGGGCCTGCCACATGGATACTCAGGCAACCCTGTTTGGGTAAAGTCTCCATGTCCCCTGGGAGGGGGCATGGGGATGGGCACACTGTGAGCCGGTATTGCCAGGCTTTTGTTCTCTGGCAGCTTTCCCTGGCGGTTTGCTATGCCTCTTGAGCGTCAGAGCAGCAGTGGCCGAATCTCAGCCTCTGTCTCAGAACAGAGGGATCGCGGACCGTTCTCCACTGATGTTCTGGCCACTTTAACTCTGTTTCTGTTGGTGCTGCTCAACCCTGCAGCATCCCGGGATGTGCGCCCCACACCCAGTGTCCTGGCCCTCACTTCCAGGGCTGGCACGTCTCCGTCCTTTGTGTTTCTAACACCGCCAGCCGCCAGCCGCCCCCGTGCGCTCCGGATCTCCCGGTCTCAGTCTGGTTCTAGTGAGCGTACCGGAGCTCCATTTCTATCTGGTCGCGCCCGCGTTCCCCTGTTCATGGTCTCAGTCTGCTCTCTCGCGGGTGCTGGTGGCAAGACCACCCGCTCCCCCATGCAGGTGGCTACCGCTTCCCAGTGCCTGAACGAGGCAGCTCCCTCCCCCTTCCATTTATTTTCCGATATCTGTGCGCGGTTTCACGGCTCCCCTCTTCGTACCTCAATACTCAGTGCTGGAGATGTTCATTTGTAGAGATCCAGATGTATCTTCCTGCATCTCAGGCTGATTCCGTGGATGTTCAGGATGGTCTGGTACCTATCCAACTCGACTCAGGAGACCGGCTGAAAAAGGGGTCCCCTACTCCTCCACCATCTTAACTCCTCTGCCTTCCACTCAAGTCTTGAACCCCTCCATGCCATCTGTGAGGGTTGGAATCCACTTCTTCCAAACTCCTGTTGATGTTGATGCTTTGAGCTCTTCCCATGAACTATGAATATTCTTTTTTTTTTTAAGATTTTATTTATTTATTCGACAGAGATAGAGACAGCCAGCGAGAGAGGGAACACAAGCAGGGGGAGTGGGAGAGGAAGAAGCAGGCTCATAGCGGAGGAGCCTGATGTGGGGCTCGATCCCATAACACCAGGATCACGCCCTGAGCTTAAGGCAGACGCCTAACTGCTGTGCCACCCAGGCACCCCATGAACTATGAATATTCTTAATGGCATTTAGAAGAAGTCTGAAATAGTGAGAGAATTAGCAAAATGTGACAGATACACAGGGTGAGCAAATGCTGTTGGAAAAATGGTGCCAAAAGACCCCCTTGAATGCGGGGTTGCAGCAAACCTTCAATGTGTAAAGCGCAGTAAAGTGAAGTGCCATAAAATGAGATATGCCTGTGTGAAAGCTGTTACAGAGTCCGGCCTAAGAGTTCACATCACAAGGAAAAAAAAGTGTTTTCTTTTTTTGCTTTTTCTTTTTTATTGATTGAGATGATGGATGCTAATTAAACGTTGCAGTAATCATTTCACAACATGTGTTAAGTCAAACCATTATCCTGTATGCTTTAAACTTATACAGTGATGTATATCAATTATATTTCAATGAAGCTGGGGGTGGGGGGAAAGAAGTAAAAATAAAAACCACAGTCAAAATAATGCCACATTGATCATTGGTAGCAAACAGTTTTGTTTGCCTTACAAGTGCTCCCTGCAGGAGATGGAGCATTGTGAACCCAGAGGAGTAGAGCTAGATGGCCTGGGTACTAGGACAGGGCACCTCCCCTATCCTAAAGGGGCAGCAGGAAAATGAGTCTGTGACAGAGGTTGGGTGAGGGTAGGAAAGAGAGGGGATCAGGGTAAAGATCTTATCTGCCTATCTGATATGGATTCAGATGATGGTGGAAATCATAAAGACATCTGTTGCAGTGGATCAGAACATGATTGGCTATGAGTAAAATGGTTTTCTTTGTGTTCTCAGGCTGTGCTTACAAGTGACACTGCTGGACAGAGCCACAGGCCTAGGAGATGCTCAGTAAATACTTACAGCTTGTTTGTTCTTCTGGAGGTGGCTTCTTCCCTACCTTAATCTACGTCACCTGTTTTAAACTCCTCTTCCTGCCTCAGCCAGCTAGTCCTGGGACAGGCAAGAGACAGGCCAAGTTGCAAAGGCATGCCTGAGGAGATAATGTTGGAAGAGGATGCGGATGAAGGTTATGTCCGTCATAATCAGCCCAGGCTGCTACAACAAAATACCATAGACTGGGTGGCTTAAACAACAGATGGTTATTTCTCACAGTTCTAGAAACTAGAAATCTAAGATCAAGGCATAGTCTGATATGGTTTCAGTGAGGACTCTGTTCTTGGCTTGTATACGACCACCTTCTTGCTGTGTCTTCACACGGCCTTTTTTTTTTTTTTCTCCTGTGTGCCTGCAGAGAGAGAAAGAGTGAGCTCTGGTATTTCTTCCTCTTCTTATTAGGACAGTAGTCCTATCAGAGCCAAGCCCTTCCTTTATGACCTCATTTAATCTTACTTACTTCCAAAGGCTCTATTTTCAAATATAGTCACATTGGGGCTTAGGGCTTCTACCCAGGAATCTTTGAGGGGACACAAATATTCAGCATGTACAGCACCAAAGGAATGACCTTTGCAAAGACTACTGGGGATAGGGGAGATCAGCTCTTTCACTGCTGGTGAATGGCTTTTGGACAATGGCCTCTTGTCTCTGTTACCCAAACTTGACTTGAATCAGAGAAGAGCACTTTTATTTTCTCAGCCTCCTGAGCTCTCTAGTGTACCTACTGTGGTGGCTCCTTTCCAGGCACCCAAATCATTTATCATGAATAAAATAGCTTACTGAGAATGCAAAATGCTGTAAGTCAAGACAAGGATCTAAATCACTTAGAGAAAGTCAAGGCTTCATGCTTTTAATTGATTGCCAGGAGGGGGGAGAATGGCTGGTGTGACACCCCTCTAGGCATTTGTCACATGTGCAACAGAAGAAAAAGCTAGCTGTGTCCTGAACAAAGCCCAGAGGGGCAGAAGGAGATATCAAATCATTGTCTACACCTGGGAAAGAAATTCAGAGCGGTCAGGATCAGCTTGATCTTTCTGAACATTCTTGAAAAATTTGTGGGAAGGCCTTAGAATTATTTATGGTCCCTTTTTACCTAGACTTAGGTTTCTTGCTGACACCATAAGTGACTGACATTTCTTGAGCTGGACTTTTTCCTGTCACTGCTCACTGGAAAAGGCACAGAGACCACTGTGTTTCACTTTCTTTCCTGGCTTGACCTGCTCTGTGGAAGTTGCTGAAGGAGCTTCTCATGCAGAAGCAGAGCTCAGATGGGACCTTCACATGAGGCTGGGAGGTCCCTGTTTGAACTTTTTGGATTCAGCTGGATTTTAGCCCTGAATTTTAAAAAATGCATATTGATTACAGGAATTAATTGCAGTGTTTCTAAAATCAGTAGCAATATTAAGTCAATAAACCGTTAAAAAAATGACTCAAAGCAGTATCTGCCAACCTTGTGAGGAATGTTTGCCTTTTTAGCCATTGTTTTGCATGTTATGATTTCAAACTATGAAAAGGAATCTGTATTTACTAAATAAAATCAATCCTCCCCCTACATGAATAAAGATCATTCTACCAGATCCTTCCTAGTGCAGGAGAGCAACTGAAGCAGCTCAGAAGAGCCTGCCATCATGATTTCAGTAGCAGAAGCAAAATGGAAAAGAGAAGGAAGATTCATTTACGTCTCTGCCTCAATGACTTGTGGCTGTCCCACCCACTCTTTCCCCAAAACTGTGCTTCTAAATGATCTCTTAAACTTTCTTTTCCTTCAGATGAATTAACAAGCAGGTCTAAAAATAAATAACCCATTTGCTTTTCAAAAGGGTTTGTTGAGTCCAGGTGAATATTCCAAGGCTGAAGTTAACAGACACTGTCCCCTCTGAACAAACTTGAGCCAAGCTCCTTTGAGCCCCTGGCCCAGAACTTGTGGGCTGGTATAGTCCAGTCATGGCAATAATCCTGATAAGTCACTGTAGAGGGAATCCCCCATCCTTGATAGCTGATATCCTTTGAAATACAATCAAGTTTCTCATCCACCCGCCTTCAGCAAGAATCCTATTAAATTGGTTTAACAGGAGGTAGTCCAAGATGGAGGAGGAGTAGGAGACATTTAGTTTTGTCTGGTCCCAGGAATTCAGCTAGATAGCTATCAAATCATTCTGAACATCTGTGAACTCAACCAGAGATCTAAGAAAATAATGGCTGCAACTGTACAAATAGAAAAGTGACCACTTTTTGCAAGAATGACAAGATGGAAAAACTCACCTCAGAAAAGAAAACAAGAGGCAGTACTGGCTGCCAGTGACCTAATCAATATGGTTATAAGTAAGATATCAGAACTAGAGTTCAGAATAATGATTATAAAGATACTAGCTGGGCTTAAAAAAAAAACATAGGAGACACTAGAGAATCATTTTCTGGAGAAATAAAGGAACTAAAAATATAATCATGTCAATCAAAAAGGCTATTAGTGAGATGCAATAAAAAATGGAAGCTCTAACTACTAGGATAAATGAGGCAGAAGAGGGCATTAGTGATATAGAAGACAAAATGATGAAGAATAAAGAAACTGAGAAAAAGAGAGATAAACACCTAGTGGCTCATGAGGGGTGAATTTGAGAGATAAGTGATAGCATAAAGTGAAACAATATTAGAATAATTGGGATCCCAGAAGAAGAGGAAAGAGAGAGAAGGGCAGAGGGTATACTGGAGCAAATTATAGTATAGAACTTCCCTAATCTGGGGAAGGAAATAGCCATTCAAGTCCAGGAGGCACAGAGAACCTCACTCAAAATCAATACAAATAGGTCACCAGCTTGGCATATAATAGTGAAGTTTGCAAATCTCAGGGACAAAGAGAAAATCCTGAAAGCAGCTTGGGACAATAGGTCCATAACCTACAAAGGTAGAAACATTAGACTGGCAGCAGACCTAACCACAGAGACCTGGCAGGCCAGAAAAGACTGGCATAATATATTCAGGGTGCTAAATGAGAAAAATATACAGCCAAGAATACTTTATCCAGCAAGGATGCAATTCAAAATAGGAGAGATAAAAAGCTTCCAGGACAAAGCAAACTAAAAGAATTTGTGATCACTAAATCAGCCCTGCAAGAAATATTAAAGGGGATCCTTTAAGCAAAGAGAAAGCCCAAAAGTAACAGACCAGAAAGGAACAGAGACCATATACAGAAACAGTGACTTTTCAGGTAATACGATGGCACTAAATCCATATCTTTCAATAGTTACTCTGAATGTAAATGGGCTAAATGCCCCAATCAAAAGACACAGGGTATCAGATTGGATAAAAAAACAAACAAGACCCATTGATATGGTGTCTGCAAGAGACTCATTTTAGACCCAAAGACACCTCCAGATTGAAAGTGAGGGGATGGAAAATCAATCATGCTAATGGACATCAAAAGAAAGCTGGGGTAGCAATCCTTATATCAAACCCATTAGATGTTAAATGAAAGACTGTACTAAAACATGAGGAAGGACATATATCATAATTAAAGTCTCTATCCAAAAAGAAGTTCTGACAATTGTAAATATTTATGCCCTTAATGTGGGAACTGCCAATTATATAAACCAATTAATAACAAAACTAAAGATACACATTGATAATAATATAATAATAATAATAGGAGACTTTAACACCCCACTCACTGAGATGGACAGATCATCTAAGCAGAATATCAACAAGGAAACAAAGACTTGGAATGACACACTGGATCAGATGGACTTCACAGATATATTCAGAGCATTCCATCCTAAAGCAACAGAATACACATTCTTCTCGGGTGCACGTGGAACTTTCTCCAGAATAGATCACATATTGGGTCACAAACCAGGTCTCAACTGGTGCCAAAAGATTGGGATCATTCCCTGCAAGTTTTTATACCACAATGCTTTGAAACTTGAACTCAATCACAAGAGGAAATTTGGAAAGAACTCAAATATATGGAGACTAAAGAGCATCCTACTAAAGAATGAATGGGTCAACCAGGAAATTAAAGAAGAATTAAAAAAAATCCATGGAAACAAATGAGAATGAAAACACAACTGTTCAAAACCTTTGGGATGCAGCAAAGGTGGTCCTAAGAGGGAAGTGTATAGCCATACAACCCTTTCTCAAGAAACAAGAAAGGTCTCAAGTACACAACTTAACCTTACAACTACAGGACCTGGAGAAAGAACAGCAAATAAAGCCTAAACCCAGCAGGAGAAGAGAATTAATAAAGATTAGAGTAGAAATCAATGAAATAGAAACCGAAAGAAAAGTAGAACAGATCAACGAAAGTAGGAGCTGGTTCTTTGAAAGAATTAATAAGATTGGTAAACCCCTGGCCAGACTTATCAAAAAGAAAAGAGAAAGGAACCAAATAAAATCATAAATGAAAGAGGAGAGATCACAACTAACATCAAAGAAATACAAACAATTATAAGAACATATTGTGAGCAAAGGCATGCCAACAAATTAGGCAATCTGGAAGAAATGGATGCATTCCTAGAGATGTATAAACGACCAAAACTGAAACAGGAAGAAATAAAAAACTGGAACAGACCCATAACCTGCAAGGAAATTGAAGCAGTAATCAAAAATCTCCCAGAAAACAAGAATCCAGGGCCAGATGGCTTCCCAGGGGAATTCTACCAAACATTTAAAGAAGAATTAATACCTATTTTTCTGAAGCTGTTTCAAAAAATAGAAATGGAAGGAAAACTTCCAAACTCCTTCTGTGAGGCCAGTATTACCTTGATCCCAAAACCAGACAAAGACCTCACCAAAAAGGAGAGTTATAGACCAATATCCCTGATGAACATGGATGCCAAAATTCTCATCAAGATACCAGCCAACAGGATCCAACAGTACATTACAAGGATAATTCACCATGACCAAGTGGGATTTACTCCTGGGCTTCAAGGGTGGTTCAACATCTGCAAATCAATGAATTTGTTACACTACATTAATAAAAGAAAGGACAAGAATTACATGATCCTCTCAATAGATGCAGAAAAAACATTTGACAAAGTACAACATCCTTTCTTTTTTTTCAATAATAATTTTTTATTATGTTATGTTAGTTATATATACCATACGGTATATCCTTAGTTTTTGATGTAGTGTTCCAAGATTCATTATTTGCATATAACACCCAGTGCACCATGCAATATGTGCCCTCCTTAATACCCATCACCAGCCTATTGCAGTCCCCCACCCCTCTCCCCTCTGAAGCCCTCAGTTTGTTTCCTCAAGTCCATAGTCTCATGGTTCATTCCCCCTTCTGTTTACCCCCCCTTCATTCTTCCCTTCCTTCTCCTACCGATCTTCCTACTATTTCTTATGTTCCATAAATGAGTGAAACCATATAATAATTGTCTTTCTGTGCTTGACTTATTTCACTTAGCATAATCTCCTCCAGTCCCATCCATATTGCTGCAAATGTAAGGTAATTGTTCTTTCTGATGGCGGAGTAATATTCCACTGTATATATGGACCACATCTTCTTAATCCAGTCATCTGTTGAATGACATCTCGGCTCCTTCCACAAATTAGTTATTGTGGACAATGCTGCTATGAACATTGGGGTGCATATGGCCCTTCTCTTCACTACCTCTGTCTCTTTGGGTAAATACCCAGTAGTGCAATTGTTGGATCATAGGGTAGCTCAATTTTTAACTTTTTAAGGGACCTCCACACTGTTTTCCAAAGTGGCTGTACCAACTCGCATTCCCACCAACAATGTAAGAGGGATCCCCTTTCTCCACATCCTCTCCAACATTTGTTGCTTCCTGCCTTGTCAATTTTTGCCATTCTAACTGGCATAAGGTGGTATCTTAGAGTGGTTTTGATTTGAATTTCCCTGATGGCTAATGATTTTGAACATTTTTTCATGTGTCTGCTAGCCATTTGTATGTCTTCATTGGAAAAGTGTCTGTTCATATCTTCTGCCCATTTTTTGATTTGATTATTTGTTTCTCACGTATTGAGTTTGAGAAGTTCTTTGTAGATCTTGGATGCCAGTCTTTTATCTGCAGCATCATTTGCAAATATCTTCTCCCATTCCATGGGCTGCCTCTTAGGTTTTTTGACTGTTTCCTTGGCTGTGCAGAAGCTTTTTATCTTGATGAAGTCCCACAAGTTCATTTTTTCTTTTGTTTCTCTTGCCTTTGGAGATGTGTCATGAAAAAGTTGCTGTGGCCGATGTCAAAGAGGTTACTGCCTATGTTCTCCTCTATGGTTTTGATGGATTCCTGTCTCACATCAAGGTCTTTCATCCATTTGGAGTTTATCTTTGTGTATGGTGTGAGAGAGTGGTCAAGTTGCATTCTTTTGCATGTAGCTGTCCAATTTTCCAGCACCATTGATTGAAGAGACTGTCTTTTTTCCACTGGATGTTTTTTCCTGCTTTATCAAAGATTGGTTGCCCAAAGAGCCGAGGGTCCATTTCTGGGTTCTCTATTCTTTTCCATTGGTCTATGTGTCTGTTTTTGTGCCAGTACCATGCTGTCTTTGTGATCACAGTTTTGTAGTACAGCTCGAAATCCAGCATTGTGATGCCCCCATCTTTGTTTTTCCTTTTCAACAATTCCTTGGCGATTCGGGGCCTTTTCTGGTTCCATACAAATTTAAGGACTATTTGTTCCAGTTCTTTGAAAAATGTCATTGGTATTTTGATCGGGATAGCATTGAAAGTGTAGATTGCTCTGGATAGCATGGACATTTTAACTATGTTAATGC
>NW_024427107.1:12907336-12960243 GCF_017311325.1 Ursus maritimus
AACTTGTTGAACCACCATTGCATCCCAGGGATGAATCTCACTTGGTCATGATGGATAATTCTTTTAATGTACTGTTGGATTCTATTAGCAAGGATCTTGTTGAGGATTTTGGCGTCCATATTCATCAGGGAAATCAGTCTGTAATTCTTCTTTTTGATGGGGTCTTTGCCTGGTTTTGTGATCAAGGTAATACCGGCCTCATAAAATGAGTTTGGTAGTTTTCCTTCTGTTTCTATTTTTTGAAACAGCTTCAGGAGAATAGGTATTATTTCTTCTTTGAATGTTTGGCAGAATTCCCTGGGGAATCCATCAGGCCCTCGACTCTTGTTTTTGGGGAGGTTTTTGATGACTGCTTCAATCTCTTCATAATTAATCGGTCTGTTTAAATAATCAATTTCTTCCTGTTTCAGTCTTGGTAGTTTATAGGTTTCCAGGAAGGCATCCATTTCTTCCAGGTTGTTTAATTTATTGGCATAAAGCTGTTGATAAAAGTTTCTAATGATCCTTCCCATTTCATTGGTGTTGGTCATAATCTCTCTTCTTTCATTCATAATTTTATTAATTTGGGTCCTTTCTCTATTCTTTTGAATAAGTCTGGCCAGTGGCTTATCAATCTTATTTATTCTTTCAAATAACCAGCTTCTAGTTCTGCTGATCTGCTCTACTGTGCTCCTGATTTCTAATTCATTGATCTCAGTTCTAATCTAGATCAACTGCCTTCTTGTGTGTGGGTTAGGCCTATTCTTCTGTTCCAGTGCCAGCTTCTTGACGTGAGAATATAAAAACTGCATTTTAGATTTTTCTATTCTTTAGAGTGAGGCTTGGATGGGTATGTATTTTCCCCTTAGGACTGCCTTTGCAGTGTCCCATAGGTTTTGGACTGATGTGTTTTCATTTTCATTGGTCTCCATGTATTTTTTTATTTCCTCTTTGGTTTCTTCACTGACTTATTGACAAGTGTTTGAGTTTCTTCCAAATTTTTCCTTGTGATTGAGTTCCAGTTTCAAAGTACTGTGGTCTGAGAATATGCAGGGAATAATCTCAGGCTTTTGGTATCGGTTGAGACCTGTTTTGTGACCCAGTATATGGTCTATTCTGGAGAAAGTACAACATCCTTTCTTGATTAAAACTCTTCACAGTGTAGGGATAGAGGGAACATACCTCAATATCATAAAAGCCATATGCAAAAAGCCCACAGCAAATGTTATCCTCAATGGGGAAAAACTGAGAGCTCTTCCCCTAAGGTCAAAAACACGGCAGGAATGTCCACTATCACCACTGTTGGTCAACATAGTACTAGAAGTCCTAGCCTCAGGAATCAGACAACAAAAAGAAATAAAGGCATCTGAATTGACAAAGAAGAAGTCAAACTGTCACTCTTCACAGATGACATGATACTTTATGTGGAAACCACAAAAGACTCTCCCCCACAAATTGCTAGAACTCATATGGGAATTCAGCAATGTGGCAGGATATAAAATCAATGCACAGATATCAGTTGCATGTCTATACACTAACAGTGAGACAGGAGAAAGAAAAATTAAGGAGTCAATACCATTTATAACTGCACCAAAAACCATAAGATACCTAGGAATAAACCTAACCAAAGAGACAAAGGATCTGTACTCTAAAAACTGTAGAACACTCATGAAAGAAATTGAGGAAGACACAAAGAAATGGAAAAATGTTTCATGCTCATGTATTGGAAGAACAAATATTGTGAAAATGTCTATGCTACCTAGAGCAATCTATACATTCAATGCAATTCCTATCAAAATACAACCAAATTTTTTCACAGAGTTGGAAGAAATAATCCTAAAATTTGTATGGAACCAGAAAAGACCCCAAATAGCCAAAGAAATGTTGAAAAAGAAAACCAAAACTGGTGGCATCACAATTCCAGACTTCACTCTCTATTACAAAGCTGTAATCATCAAGACAGCATGGTACTGGCACAGAAAGAGACACATAGATCAATGAAACAGAATAGAGAACCCAGAAATGGACTCTCAACTCTAGAGTCACCTAATCTTTGACAAAGCAGGAAAGAATATCCAATGGAAAAAAGACAGTCTCTTCAACAGATGGTATTGGGAAAATTAGAAAGCCACAGGCATAAGAGTGAAACTGTACCATTTCCTTACACCATACACAAAAATAGACTCAAAATGGATGAAAGACCTAAATGTGAGACAGGAATCCATCAAAATCCTAGAGGAGAACACAGGCAGCAACTTCTTAGACCTCGACTCTGACAAGTTCTTGCTAGACCTGTCTCCAAAGACAAGGGAAACAAAGGCAAAAAATGAACTATTGTGACTTCATCAAGACAAAAAGCTTTTGCACAGCAAAGGAAATAGTTAACAAGACCAAAAGACAACTGAGAGAATGGGAGAAAATATTTGTAAATGACATATCAGATAAAGAAATAGTATCCAAAATCTATAAAGAACTTACCAAACTCAACACCCAAAGAACAAATAGTCCAATCAAAAAATGGGCAGAAGACATGAACAGACATTTCTCCAAAGAAGACATACAAATGGCCAATAGACACATGAAAAAATGCTCCACATCACTAGGCATCAGGGAAATACAAATCAAAAGCACAATGAGATACCACCTCACACTGGTTAGAATGGCTAAAATTAACCACTCAGGAAATGACAGATCGTGGCAAGGATGGGGAAAAAGGGAAACCCTCTTACACTGTTGGTGGCAATGCAAGCTGGTGTAGCCACTCTGGAAAACAGTATGGAGGTTCCTCAAAAAGTTGAAAATAGAGCTACCCTACAACCCAGCAATTACAATACTAGGGATTTACCCCAAAGATACAAATGTAGTGATCTGAAGGGGTACCCACACCCCAATGTTTATAGCAGCAATACTCCCAATAGCCAAACTATGGAAAGAGCTCAGATATCCATTGACAAATGAATGGATAAAGAAGATGTGATACACACACACACACACACACACACACACACACACACACACACACAATGGAATACTACTCAGCCATCAAAAAAAGAAATCTTGCCATTTGCTATGACGTGAATGGAACTAGAGAGTATTACGCTAAGTGAAAATAGTCAATCAGAGAAAGACAATTACCATATGATCTTACTCATGTGTGGAATTTAAGAAACAAAACAGAGTATCATAGAGTAAAAGAGGAAAAAATCAAACAAGACGAAATCAGGGATGGAGACAAACCATAAGAGACTCTTAATCATAGGAAACAAACTGAGGGGTGCTGGAGGGGAGGGGAGCAGGGGGGATGGGGTAACTGGGTGCTGGACATTAAGGAGGGCATATGATGTAATGAGCACTGGGTATTACATAAAACTGATGAATCACTGACCTCTACCTCTGAAACTAAAAATACATTAAATGTTAATTAATTGAATTTAAATAAAAAAAGAAATGTAAAAAAAAAGCTACAGTAATTGAAAAAAAAATAAATTGATTTAACCAGAAATCTATCCTGATATTTCCTCATTTCCTTTTTTATCCATCCCCCCACCTCAGCTATAAATCCATACTTGACCTTGTACTGAGAGTTGAGTTGAATCTTTCCCCATTATGCTCATCTTGACATCTGTTGCAATAGTCTTGAATAAAATCTTCCTTTATGTTATAACAAGCAACAGAATAATTTTTTCTGAGAGTTGCATGAGGGTAACAACTTCTTCCTTTTTCTTCTACTAATGCATCCCCAGTATTGGAGGTATCAGGAACCTAGACTTCTTTCAGTGAGGATTTGTTGATAAACAGATGCTAACACAAATAATCTCATTTGCCCATTTCTGGTCCCCCTTTTATAAAAGAAGAAAAGGAAGATTAACTGGTTCAGGGGATTTATTTCTTGTCTACCAGTGAGTAAGAAACATTCCATGGAGGAACTGTTCATTGCTCTGTCCTATGTTACAAATATCTTCTAGTATAAATAATAGATTAAGAAGTAGCTTCGATGGGGACACCTGGGTGGCTCATTCGGTTAAGCATCTGCCTTTGGCTCAGGTCAAGATCTTGGGGTCCTGGGATCAACCCCACATCAGGCTCTCTGCTCAGTTGGGAGTCTGCTACTCTCTCTCCCTCTGCTGGTCCCTGCCCCCATTCATGCTCTTCTCTCTCATAAATAAATAAAGTCTTAAAAAACAAAAAGAAATAGCTTCGATGGAGAGAAATAATAGACAATAGCAGACAATAGCAAGAGTTATGCTTGTTGAGAATTTGTTACATGCAGTCCTCTATTAACTTTAATTCTCACAGCGACCTAATGATGTAGGAGTTGTCATTATTATTAAATTATTTTACTAGCTTTATTTTATTTTGATTTTTAAAAAATTTTATTTCTTTATTAGTCAGAGAGAGAGAGAGTCAGAGAGAGAGCACAAGCAGGGGGAGCAGCAGGCAGAGGGAGAAGCAGGCTGCCTGCCGAGCAAGGATCCTGATGCAGGACTTGACCCCAGGACCCTGGGATCATGAGCTGAGCTGAAGGCGGACTCTTAACTGACTAAGCCACCCAGGCATCCCTAGTTTTATTATTTTTTAAAAGACTACCTTGCTTAATTTCTCTCTTTGTAAGTTTATTCTTAGAAAAGCCTCTTGAGCAAAAGATATGATTCTTTGAGATAATAGTAGTTTAAAAAAGAAAAAAAAAAGAGGTCTTCATCTAAATGCCCAATTATCAGATGGGTCTCAGAGCCTCCAATTAGCCCCCCTTTCATTGGTTTGAAATGCAATGACTCTACTTCAGCACAATCATCATTGAGCAGATCAGCAAGAAATTTGAAAAACATTTTCTAGGTCTTGTGGTCAATACAAAAATCAAGTTAATGAATTATTATTGAAATAAATAGTGAATGTGAATGTTGAAGAGATCAGCAGGTCAAGACTGGAGAGAAATTAATCAGTATAAAAAGTGTGGTGGAGAAGGGCCAATTTAAATGGTTTTTTTTTATTAGCAAATGGGAAGTAATCACAACTAAGGTTATTCATCTCTTTTTTGATGTAACTAAAATCTCATCTTGGAAATCTTCATCTTCTAGGCATGCTCCAGACACTGGTCAGAATGAGAAGAGCCTACTTTGGAAACCTAGTCATTTGTCTTCTCTTCAAAAAATAGGCGGGATGGCTCACACAGCCGCACTTTGTTCACCCCAGCTCCTCTAGCAGCTTTGCTGACACCAGCACAGGGCAACATAAGACTGAGATAAGTCAGCAGGCATTTGTTACTTCCCCCCTTTTCTTCCTCCTCCTCCTTCTTGTAATTGAGGTATAATTGACATAGAAAATCCTACTAGTTTCAGGAGTACATAATAATTTAATATTTTTATACATTACGAAAGGATCCCCATGATAAGGGTGGTTACCATCTAATACCATACAAAGTTATTACAATATTATTGACTTTGTCCCCTAGGCTCTACATTACATACTCATGATCTATTTATTTTATAACTGGAAATTTGTACCTCTTAATCCCCTTCACTTATTTTGTTCCCCCTCCACCCCAATCCCTCCCCACTCTGGTAATCAACAGTTTGTTTCTTGTATCTATGAGTCTGTTTCTGTGGGTTTTTTTTTTCCTTGTTTGTTTTGTTTTTTAGGTTCCATATATAAGTGAAAACATGCAATATTTATCTTTCTCTGTGTGACATATTTCACTTAGCATAATACCTTCTAAGTTCATCCATGTTGTCATGAATGGTAATATTTCATTCTCTTTTATGGCTCAGTAATATTTTATATTCCATATATAAATATAACATCTTCTTTACCTGTTCATCTATTGATGGACCTTTAGCTTGCTTCCAAATCTTGGTGATTGTAAATAATGCTGCAGTAATCATATGGATGCATCTCTTTGAATTGTTTTTGTTTTCTTGGGATAAACATCTAGTAGTGGAATTACTATATTGTATAGTAGTTCTATTTTTAACTTTTTGAGGATACTCCATACTGTTTTTCATAGTGGCTGCACCAGTTTACATTCCCAGCAACAGTGCATGAGGGTTCCCTTTCCTCCACATCTGACCAACATTTTTTATTTCTCGTCTTTTTGATAATAGCCAATCTGACAGATGTGAGGTATTATCTCATTGTGATTTTGATTTGTGTTTCCTTAGTGATTACTGGTGTTGGGCATCTTTTCATGTGACTGTTGGCCATCTGGATACCTGCTTTGGAAGAATGTCTTTTCAAGATCTTTGCCTACTTTTTAGTTTTCTTTTTTTAAGTTTTAGTTTTTAATTTTTATTTTTCTAGTGAGAGAAAGAGAGTCAGTGAGCGTGAGGGTGGGAGGAGCAGAGGAGAGGAAAGAGAATCCTAAGCAGGTTTCATGTCCAACACGGAGACCAGTGTGGTGGGGCTCAATCTCACAACCCTGAGATCATAACCTGAGCTGAAATCAAGAGTATTCAGGAGGTTGTCTTTTTGTTTTCTTGATGGTTTCTTTCACTGTATAAAAGTTTTTTAGTTTGATGTAATCCCATTTGTTTATCTCGTTTGAAGAGATTGGTCCAAAATATGTTGCAAAGACTGATATCAGAGTTTACTACTTATGTTTTCTCCTAGGAGTCTTATGGTTTCAGGTCTTACGTTGAAGTCTTTAATATATTTTGAATTTATTTTTGTATATGATGTAAGAGAGTGGTCCAGTTTCATCCTTTTGCATGTAGCAGTTTAGCTTTCCCAACATCATTTATTGAAGAGACTGTCCTTTCCCCATTGTGTAGTCTTGCTTTTTTGGTCATAGATTAATTCACCACATATGCGTGGTTTATTTCTGGGCTGTCTAGTCTATTCCATTGATCTATGTGTCTGTTTTTGTGCCAGTACCATACTGTTTTGATTACTACAACATTGTAGTATAGTTTGAAATCAAGGAGCATGATACCTCCAGCTGTGTTCTTCTCTTTCAAGATTGTTTGGCTACTTGGAGTGTTTTTGTGATTCCATACACATTTTAACTAATTCTTAGTTCTAGTTCTATGAAAATGCCATTGGTATTTTGATGGGGATTGCATTGAATCTGTAAATTGCTTTGGGTAGTATGGACATTTTAATAATATTAATTCTTCCAACCCATGAGCATGGTTTATCTTCCTATTTATTTGTGTCATCTTCAATTTCTTTCATCAATGTCTTATCGTCTTCAGGATATAGGTCTTTCACCTCTTTGGTTAAATTTATTCCTAGGTATTTATTCTTTTTGATGCAATTGTGAATTAGATTATTTTCTTAATTTCTCTTTTGATAGCTCATTATTAATGTATAGAAAAGCAACCAATTCCTATATGTTAATTTTGTATCCTGTGGCTTTAATGAATTCATTTATTAGTTCTAATAGTTTTTTGGTTGAGTCTTTAGGGTTTCCCACATATAGTAACATGTCAACTGAAAATAGTGAGAGTTTTATTTCTTCCTTTTCAATTGGAATGGCTTTAATTTCCTTTTCTTGCCTAATTGCTTTAGCTAGAACTTCCAATCCTGTGTTGAACATGAGTGGCAAGAGTGAGGATTGTTGTCTTAGTCCTGACCTCAGAGGAAAAATTTTCTATTTTTCACCATTGAGTATGATGTTAGCTGTGAGGTTTTTGTATATATATGGGGTTTTTACTATGTTGAGTTACATTCCTTCCATGCCCACTTTGTTGAGTTTTTTTTTTTAATCATAAGTGGATGTTGTTGTTTTTTTCTTTTTAAAGTAAACATGCTAGGGAACTATACTAGACTCTGAATTCACAAAGGAATAAAGCCATGAAAGCTGTAACTCTTATCCCTCAAGAACTTTAACTTTAATTCCAGGTAGGACAGCTGAGTATATCCATCTTAAAGAAATAAATAACAGTGTATGGCTAAAAAATAAGCACCACACAAATGACATGGATGCAAAATACTTTAGTAAGGGGGAAATTGCTTTCAGCTAGAGCCAGGTTGCTGTAGGGTAGTAGTCAAGCAAAACTTTATGTAAGAGGTAGATTTTGAGCTGGACCTAGGGTTGGATTTTATTAAGAAGAATGTGGAGAATGGAAAAAACATACTCAGAGCATGAAGTCTGCTTCACATTTAAAGTCTTGCTGATTAAGTTTGCTCTGCCCAACCCACCTGCACCAAAAATCCTTCCAATCCAGAGCTGTCTTGGAATAAAACTATTAGATTTCCTCCATCACTCTGACATATCAATCTGCTGTAAGATTTCATCAGTCATTGTATCTTTTGTCTATTTTAGCTCTATCTTGCAGGTTACAGAAAGGGCATATAAAGTGGAGAGTGCCAAGAATGACTCTGTGATTTTTGGCTCATGCAGGTGAAGGAATGGTATTATTATTCAGTGAAGTAGGAAATGTTGGAAAGAGACTTTATTTTTGGGGAAAAAATCCTAAGTGCAGCATTGAATAAATTGAGTTTAAAGTGATTTTGAGACAATTGGGGGAGTTAACTGTAGTTATATTTGAGTGTTTTATTACAGAAGACTGTTATTATCTCTCTCACTTTTCTATTTGCAAAGAGCAGCAAATTTTGCATAATATATAATGAGCATGTGTTACTATAAAAGTAGAGAAAGTCATAAAATAATAATAAAACATGAAAATTAAAGAATCTTAAAAATTAATACTACTCATGAGATTTTATTTTGATCCAATTATTTTATAAAAATGTAAACAGCAAAGCACATATTTTGAGACTTCATTCTCTGAGTATTGTTTTTTCCATTCTCCACATTCTTCCTAATAAAATCTTCAGTGCTCCTAATTAGTGAGCAGTGTCTTCCAAAGGAGATTCAGGGAACCGATGATACCTTTCACCTCTACCATCTTCAGCGTGTGTCTTCTAAGGTGGCTACACTTGTCTGCATCAGCTGACAGATGAATGAAGAACATGGAGGATATTCCATGGGATGTTTACTTGAATAAGACCTAAAAGGAGCACGAAGCACTTCTGCTCATATTCTACTGAATAGAACTGCAGTGGAAGCTGGGAAATATATTCTAGCTGTGAGCCCGGTAAGGGGAAAAGGAAACAAATTTTGTGATAAGCTGGGAAAATTCTGCTTCAGATGCCAAGTGTGTGCACTTAGAAGGACATCTGATTGGCATCTTTTTGGTTTGTTCTTTAGTTATTATCTGGCTAGCATTTCTGTATCCATATACAAACAAGTAGATCAAGAAGATGGAGTACCAGTGGCCTTGCTGAATTCCAGAAGTATATCTAAACATTCCCCTGCAATATCAGGCTAGTGACCCAATCCTAAAGAAAATGAGGTTAGACTAATGATTTCTTCTAACTGAACCAATCACTTTTTAATTTTTTTAGTGAATATTAATAATTACATTAAAATTTTATTTTAGAAACTTATGGAGCTCAGTGTAAAATTCTTTTTGGTCTTGGTTCCTAGAATCTATAATTTGAATATTAGAACAATATTTATAATAATTTTTGAAACCTGTAATACATATTACGTTTTGTCCATACACAAAATAAATAATGTGACTCATACATACAGGTGCCACTGTCTGCAAATAGATGTAGATTTTGTTAAATAAAATGCATATTTATTTAAAAGAATTGCTGAGTTTATAGTAGCTTTTTGCCACTGTGTATTTTGTTAATAACTTGTTACCAAAAGTGTAGGTACTATCAAGTGAGGTTATGAAATTTCCATTTTAAAAAGATATGATTTCCAATTTCCAGAAAAGATAGAGTAACAGAATCTAGATTTACACTCCCACCAGTTACAACCAGAAACTGAACAAAATGTATGAAATAATGGTTTGCAAGACACTGGATGTTATGGCTAATGGCATTCCCCCTCAAATTCATATGTTGAAGTCCTACCTTCTCATGTGACTGTATTTGGAGATGAGGCTTTTAGGATGTAATTAAGATTAAATAAGGTCATAAAGGTAGAGTTTTAATCCAACAGGATTGGTGGCCTTATGAGAAGAGGAAGAGAAAGAGAACTTTCTCTCCACACACACGCACTAAGGAAAGTCCCTGTGAAGACACAGTGAGAAAGTTGCCATCTGCAAGCAGGGAAGAGAGCTCTCACTAGAATGCAACCATGCTGGCACTCTGGTCATAGACTTCTAGCCCCAGAAATGTAAGAAAATAAATTTCTGCTGTTTAAACCACCTAGTCTATGGTATTTTGTTGTGATAGCCTGAGCAAACTAAGACACTGGACATCGGACGACCAAAGGACAGTAATCCCTGAGACATGGGAGACAAATAATGTGGCCCTATAGCTGTCCCAACTTGCCCCTGAGAGTTTCCAGGCAGGGTGGGGAGGAGAGCCCAGGCTGAGCCAAGGGTGATGAAGGTGGTTCAAGTTTTCAGCTCAGAGCATTGAAGGAGAGAGAGGTGTACAGAGAGGGAATTTTAGATACGTGCAGTGGTCCCCTAAAATATTCAGCCGACTGCTGATCAGTACAGGCATGTGAGGAAACCATCTGAGTTTGAGGAAAGAACCACCTGAAAGGATTAAAGGTGATGGCATCTGACACTTCCATACAATCCAAAATGGTGCCTATTTATGCCCGCCACACTGCAAAACCTCATGATTCATGGGTCATCGGGTAGAGTACACAGCAAGTTCTTGCCCCCGTACTGGGAATAATCAACCTGAGAATGAACACCACTCCAGTCTTGTCTGACAAATATTAAAAACAAGATTTGAAATAATCAAATGGCTTTCAAGTAACTTAACTTCACCCCAGAACAAAGCTCAAGAACATTTAGTAGAAAACAAAAATTTTTAGCATCGATCATTTTCAGCATGATAAAATTCACAATGTCTAACATCCCACAAAAAATTCCCAGGCATAAACAAAAACAGGAAAATATAACCAGGGTAATGCTGTTAAGTCAATTGAAACTGATCCAAAGTGGTACGGATGTTAGAATTAGCATAAAAGGTCATTAAAAACAGTTTTAACTGAATTCTATATATTTAAAAAAAAAGTAGGGAAACATGAAAAGCAAGAAAAGACCTAAATTCAACTGCTAAGGATAAAACTGTAATGTATACAGTGAAAAACATGTGTGATCAGCTAGGAAGACTCTAGCTGAGAGATTTATTGTATAATTGGTCTTCTTGCTGGGATTCAAAATGATTTCCTGACCATTGTAAATTACCATGTATCAAGGATTTTAGGGGTTGCTTGAGAATAGTTGAAACCATGAATGTTAATTCCCCAATGGTTAAGTGCCCATTTATATTTGCAAATGCAAAATTGTTCCAGGCCTCCAAACTTACAATGTCATTGGGAAGACTGAACAGTCATAAAGGTAGGAAGAGAATAATTGCAAGAAAAATGTAACAAGATGAACTCAGATTTCCAGTCCAACTTCTCATAAATTTCCCTCACCATTTGCTGTCAAAAGATCTCCCCTTTTCTATCTGCAGGAGGTGTTTCTTCTTAACCCAAGTTTAGAGCAGTCGAGATCATGGCATTTGGTTTTATGATATCATTCCTGAGACATTTTCTAAGTTACTACTGGTTGTATGTCCCTCTAGGCTGTTGATGACCAATGATGATTCTGTGTAGTAAACCATAAGTAGGTGTTGTGGCTTGAGTTATGTCCCCATAAGAGGATATGTTGGTTTTAACCCCTAGTACTTGTGAATGTGACCTTATTTGGAAATAAGGCCTTTGCAGGTATAATCAAGTTAAGATGAGGTCACCCTAGATTAGGATGAGCCTTAGTTGTAATGCCTGGTGTCTTTATAAGGAGAAAGGTATTTGAAGACACAGAGGAGGAATGGGAAAGAAGACCATGTGAAGATGGAGGCAGAAATTGGAATTATGTTGCCACAAGCCAAGATAGGCCATAGGTTGCTAGCATCCACCAGGAACTAGAAGATGCAAAGAAGGATTCTTCCTTAGAGACTTTGAAGGGAGCAAGGCCCTACCGACACCTCGATTTCAGACTTCTTGCCTCTGGAACTGTGAGAGAATGCATTTCTCTTTTTTAAGGCACCTAGTTTGTGGTTCTTGGCTGCAGCAGCCTGAGAACATGGAGATCATTGGGAACTTTCAGCCCCATGCCTGCCTAACTAATACCCACCCTCAAACCAGCAGAGAGCATGAAGTGGTAACTTTCCCTTTCCAGAGTGCTTCCTGATTTTCCAACTTTCTCCAAACCAACACACTCTAAAGACAAATGGAGCTCCTTCAATGAAGTTAAAGGGAATTGCACGAATAGTGCTAATTTTTAATGTCTCCTGTATCTACACCCTTTGAAAACGCCCTCTCACACTGGGTTTGGACAGATGATTTGTTTTCAATGGGAAAGTAGTAAATGTGACACAAGCAGAGATTTGAGAAGTACTTGAGCATTTGAATTCGCCCTCATATTGTTCCTGGACCTCAGTGCTGTGTAAACGCACCTGGGAGGGCTGCTGGTGAATGAGAGAGCACATGAGAGGCCCCAGCGGTGCCAGTCTCTCCAGCTGAGGCTTGCACAACTCAGGCAGCGCCAAAGGGCCCACAAGCTAACCCTGGACTCAGACATGAGCCTAGCTGAAATCAGGCAGACCAGAAGACCGCCCAGCCTAGGTCAATCCAAAGTTACCACTGTGAATTTTATTGATATATAGATGTTGAAAGTATGGCTACTATCAAGTGAGACTGTGAGTTTTTTGCTTTAAAAGAGGATCCTTATGGGGTGTCTGGGTGGTCCAGTCAGTTGAGCGTCTGACTCTTGGTTTCTGCTCAGGTCATGATCTCAGGGTCCTGGGATTGAGCCTCACATGGGGTATTGTGTTCAGTGCAGAGTCTGCTGGAGATTACCTCCGTCTCCCTCTGCACGTCCTCCTGCTCATGCTCTCTCTCTCAAACAAATGAATAAAATCTTCAAAAACATAAAAAAATGAAAAAATAAAAGAGGATCCATATATTTAAAAAAGATCATCTAACTACATATCTATCCATTGAATTCTTACCATTGACTCTTAATAACTGTTATGGGACATGATAAATTTGTTCTGAGTTTCCTATCACATTTATTGCCACAACCAATTTTTTTGTTTGTCAGAATTACTTCCAGCATAGTTAATTTTCTTTCTTGCTTCCTACAAGATGAGCTAAATAAATGATTGTTGTTATAAGCAGCTAAATCATGGGGTGGGGTGTTATGCAGCAAAAGCTAACTGATATAGAAAGGTCGGCAGATCTCACAGAGAAGCCACCATTACAGCTCTGAGTGAAGAAGCCATACGCAGAACAAGGTCTTCAGAAGGAGGGTACACCACATGTCCATTTCCCTCCTCTTGGCATTTGTGTCTCCTATCCCCCATTCTATTAAGGAAGAGATTTGAATCTCCGAGAGGATCTAATTGGATCTAATATTTCCTCCTACCCCTGACTACCATGGCTAAGTAGGAGTAATTTTCAGCTACAATGGTTCTTGTTATATGTATAAAACATGCCATATATGTGTTTATATATATAGACACACAGGCAGAGAGAGAGGTTTCTACCTGTATATATCTATATCTGTATGTATCTGTCTATATTTATATCTATCAGATGACCCTTAGCACCCAAACACCAGGTGTAATAAAAGACATTAACGGGAGAATGTGTTTTTCTCACAGGAGAATAATGAGAATATGTTATTTTAGAAGAAGTAAGGTTTGCTTTAGGGAAGTTTTCCAGCTTCATAGGAAACTTCTGAGGAAATCGGCCACAACTTCCAAGCAGGGAGATGGAACTGGCATGAGAGCTCTAACTTCTTCTCCCCCACAAGTAATGGCAGAGCCCACGGTGTGCCCTTTGGACTCAACAAAGGAGAAGCTGTATTAACTCCCAGCCTATACTTGAGCAACTGGAGTTTGCAAGACACAAAGAGAGTCTTGCAAAGGAGTGGACCCTCTTTCTCAAGAGGAGAGGGAGAGTCCAGGCACCTGACCAGCTCTGGGAGTTGGAACTGAGGGAAGAAGGTGGAGGTTGGGGAGAACAGAGGAGCATTCATGTGGACATCCTCTATCCGATGGCTTCCTTCTGTGTGAGGGCTTTCTTCTTTTATGGTGAGGCCAAGGCATGCATGTGTGAGATAAAGACCCAGTCTCAGGGCCTCACACACAGCGTCACTCCTCGTCAAGCATCGAAGGCCCAGCAGATACTCTGAAAAAGACACAGGTGCCACTGCCATTCAATGGTGTGGGCTGCAGTAGGGTTTTGAAGGAATTCAATGGGGGTGTGGCTGCAGTAGGGTTGAGGGAAGACTCTAGTGAAGACACTGTCATAGGTGCCTCAGCAGACACTGTGGGTTGCTGGGCAGTATTTCCGCTGGGGATCAGCTACCAGGAGAAAAAACTGCAAATCGCAGAGCCCATTAAAGAGAAATCGAATCCCGTCATTGCCTTCCCTTGCACCTGCCGCCCCACCACTGTACAAAAGATGCTAGGGGACATACCTGCCAGAGAGACCGAAGGGAGGGGCTTTGCACAGCCAGCTTGTACAAAGTAGCCACAGACACAAACAATAACGGACTCTGAAAAAATAAGTCCTGAAAGGAATAAAGAAATATTCAGGAAGAATGGGGGTTATTTGACAAACTTTTGAAAAATTATTTTATTGTTTTTTTCTCTGATGATTAAAATGAATACATATTCATTTATATAATTTGAACAATTCAGATTTTTTCAGGGAATATTCAGGAAAATAAATATTATCTGTAATGTTTTCATGAATATGTGTGTATATATGTTTACACGTGTAAGCATACATGTATGTATATATGTATCTATATGATACTTTCTTTTTTCTAGATAAGTATTTTCCAAATCAAATCAGAATCTCACTCTGTATAGGTTTCTAACTGTTTTAATTTTTATTCAATGTTATACAACAATTGTGTTTAAATGCCATTTGAAAATACAAGTCTTAATGGCAAAACACATTTTAGGAATGTAGGCTAATATTTTTACATTACCCCCTATTTTTAAACATTCATTAGTGTGCAATTTCATGACATTTCCACAGTTACTGAAATTCCTATAAATACATTTTATGCATATTTCTGATTGTTTTCTTGTAATAAATTACAAGAAGTTCTACACATAGAATAAAGCATATGCACACGTTTTAGGCTTTCTGTCCAGTTTAGGTCCATGTCCGTTGTATTGAAGACTATTTAAAGTAAGTACTAAGAATGTGAGTTCTGGAGTCAGGAGTCTTGGATTTGTCTACCAGGCTCAGTTATCTACTGGTAGTGTAATCTTAGATTATTTATACTACCATTCCAGGGCTCAATTTCTTTATTTCTAAAATGGGAATAATAACACAAACACCTAGCTTCTAGAATGACTGTGATGATTTAGTAGGCTAATATGAAAGCCCTTTGCAAGGTTTAAAGGCTATACAAATGTTAGTTGTTAGTATTACTGCCATGATTCCAAATCTTGTTTCCTCCCTCGTTGCCACTTGAAATATGGCTGCCATAACTTGGCCCTGTGAGCGGCCACTGAGATAAGGACAGTGTAAGTGAGGCTGCCCAGCAGGGCTAACAGGAGTGGGGGAGGAGGCCTCCGTGCCTCCCGCTAGAAATCTCTGGAACAGGAATTTATGTCTCTCTGACATCTCACACCAACACTGCATGGCCTGTGGGGAAAAGGGTCACACAGAAGTGCAGAGCCAGGCTAACTCATTATCATAAATGTGCTTGGAATTGAAGAGGAGAATCAAGTAAGAGCAGATGGGATAAAGGCTCTGTCTGCAGCTGGCATTTACCTTCTGTGAGATTAAAACGTTCAGCTGAATGAATTGATGTCATATCTCTGTAGATCTGCACAGACACATAATGAAATGAAAATGTAATGCAAATACAAACTCCCCTCAAGAGAAGGTGTAATTTTTGTTCCTTTTCTGCATATTTGAAGAATCGTGAACATTGAGGAGGAAAGACAGGTGAGGACAAGCATCTGAAGATGCATTGGAGGGACATGCAAAGTTGAAGGGATGAGAAAAGAAAGAAAATGGCAGACAAATTGCCTTCTTGGAATCAGGGTCAGTTGTGCTGGATTTCCTCATATATAGCACCCTTGGGGTTTTGCTAGGTGGGAAGTACACGAGAATACTGGGGACTGGGAACTATAACTATTTGAGGAAAGATTGAGAGATAGATGGGTGAGAGGTGGGAAAGAGAGAGGGTGGGAGGGAGGAAGGAAGGAAGGAAGAAAAAGGGAAGGAAGGAAGGAGTGAAGGAAGGAGAGAAGGAGGGAAGGAGGAAAGGAAGGAAAGACTGTAATTGAAGGTAATTACATCAGACTCCTTAAAAGAAGTTTGAGATTCTGACAACTGGAAAATATAGAACCCCAAACATGTTTCAAGTAGCTCCGTAGTTTCAGAAAGGATTTAACTAAGGTGTGAGGAAGGGTCTGGGGCAGAAAGGGCAGTGGGACTGAGAAAAATTGTACTGTCTTCTCTGAGATTTTCAAAGATAAAGTGTTCTAGAGTGTTAAATGTGGATGTGTCTGAGGATGGGGAAATGAAGTTCAAGACCATTTCAGGGTTGTTCATTTCCTGCCATCCTGGGGTACACAGCTGGACATATTTTCATATATAACTGGCAACATGAGATGGAAGCCTGAAATATAACACTGAGAATAATTGTTGAGTGGTGAGTATTTCCAAACATTTTCAAAGGCAGGAAAATATTTTTCCCCACAGAAAACTGATTGACAAACTGTTTCATTCATTCATTCATTTAATAAGCATTTTGTCTCTGAGGTGACATTTGAACTGCATCATAAAAAATAGAAATTAATTACACATGCAGACAAAAGGGAGCAAAATGACTATATCCACATGAACATGCCAGACAATCCCATTTTCACTCCAGCTCAGAGGAACAAAAGATCTGTTCTCAGAAACCTCATTTCCTTATTGCCTATTATGTGGTCCCCCACCTCAGGCCACCTTCATCCACCCAACATATGGTTTCACCCAACAAATGTTCAACTTCCCCCCATGAAGAACCCTTCCAACTGAAGCATTTTGTAGAATAATAAAAGAAGAAAGGCAACCACGTGTGCCAGGCATTGTGACATGTATGGCACCTGACTTCTCTCATTCATTTTCTGCAACAAAATTATTTAGCAACTCAGACTGGTTTGATAGTTTTCCCAAAGAGCCAGGATTTTGAGCCCTGCTCCCACTCCTTCCTTTATACTTTTCTGGATCTTTTCTATTTCTAGTAATGGCAGACTAGATGGCTCGGACCCACCATTTTACTGAAAACAGTTAAAATGAGTGAATAGAATATATATATAGTATGTATATGTATGTATATATAGTCTCTATATATAGAATATATATTGTGTGTATGTGTATGTATATAGTAATATATATAATATGTATTGTATGCATATGTATGTGTGTAGCAATATATAATATATAGCAGGTATATGTATGCATGTGGTAATATATACTACATATATGTATACATATACGTTACTGCAAGTATGTGATTAGAGCATTTGTATCCAATCATTTCTACAGAGATCCTCTTAGGGGTGTTGTTTAGTGACCTTGGAAAAATTACATTACTGTCATGGGTTTCAGCTTCTTTTTCCCCTGGACAAACAGACTAGACAAGAGAACTTCAAATCTTCAAAACAAGATGATTTTTACAACTTTAGAAAGGGAACATTGCAAAATAGTTGAGAACATAGACTTTCGAGTCATGAATTCATTCACTCATACAGCAGATATTTATTGAACAACTGCTACAGGCCAGTACTGCGTTAGACGCTAGGGCATGGACAAAGTTTCTGTCATCACAGAGTTTATTTTTTATTAAAGGGACAGGTACCAAACAGGTACCAAATTATTTAAAGAAATGGGAATTGTGATACACGCTGCATGGGTAATAGGGTGTTGAGATAAAGGTTAAAAGAGATGTTTGAAAGCTTTTTAGTTCTCTGTATGACTCATACTAAACTGCCGGATCAATGCTGGTTAAGGTTCTTATTATTAATGATAGAAAAACACATCACAATTTTCTATCAGCCCCTAGAGCTGTTGTTCTCTACTCAGGACTCATATTGTTGCAAAAGGTAGAAACTCACCTGAAATTGGCCTAAGCATAAAAAGGGATGTATTAGCCCGTGCATTTTGGAAGCCCTTCGGCACAGTTTGACCTGGGGGCTTGAATGATATCTTCAGGTTTACTTGTTTTCACCTGTTTCCCCTACTCCACCATGAGAGATAAGATCCACAAGAGCAGGTGCTAGCTCCAGCTGAGGTGTGTGTGTGGTGGGGGAGGGTGGGGGGCAGGGGCGGGGAGTGAAGGAATGAAGGTGTTTGTTGATTGCTATACTTAGGTCACTATGACCGAAGCCGACACTGCTATTTGCTACCCACTATATACTTTCCTCTTTGTTCTTTCAGTAATAACATCCCCATATGTTTTGGCAGGACACATGGCCACCTAGTTAGAGAACATGTTTCTCAGCCTCCTTTGAAACTATGTGTGGCCAGTTCTTCAGCAATGCAATGTAAGTGGAAGTAACACGTGCAACATCTGCATTGCTTTAAACCCGTGCTTACCTCTGCTCGCTCTGTCCTTTCCCCACCTGCTGAAATGTGGATAGAGTGCTGGTGATCCCTGCTTCATCCATGGTACTCTAGCAGCCTTTCCAACAAGGAGTTCCAGAAAGGAATTAAGCCCCAGGGTCCTCGAGCATCCATTGGATATAATGCATTAAGTTCCCTCGTATGCATCTAGAATGGTACTGTGGCATCTGGAAGGGTTGTGGATCATGCTTGGGAGAATTGAGAAAGGCTATTGGGGGTATAGCCAGGTGAAAGCAATCTGGACCCCTGGATCACCATGTGGGGCAGAGAGCTTGTCTGTCTGGAATCTTCTGCCAGTTCTGGACTTTGTCACCTAATGACTGCAGCCTTGGGCTTCACTGTTACCGCGGCTTAGCTAATAAATGCTCAAGCCTATAACTAGGGTCTGAGATGAACTCTTCCCGATGAGCATTGTTGACTGGGAGTGGGGAAGGCTGGTGCTTATCAAATTTGAGTGCTATGCCTGGCAGGCAAAATAATACCTGTTACAAGCACTTACCTAGCAGCAGAGCAGAAAAAGCTAGGTTTGCCCTTTCAAAAGTCTGCAATTGGAGTGAAAGTCATCATTTTTTCCCTTTACCATTACCTTTCCAGCTCAGCACATTACACTCTTCTTTTACGCGATATGATTTTTTTTAATATAAACATTTCTTGGGGCACCAGGTTGGCTCACTCGGTTAAATGTCTGCCTTCGCCTCAGGTCATGATCCCAGGGTCCTGGGATCGAGCCCTGAGTCGGGCTCCCTGCTCCGTGGGGAGTCTGCTTCTCCCTCTCCCTCTGCCTGCTGCCCCCCCACTTGCGCTCTCTCTCTCTGTCAAATAAATAAAAATCATTAAAAAAAAGCCCCAAAACCCCATTTCTTGCTAGTCAGTGAAGATGACAATATGATTATCTAAGTCCCAGATCATCTCATGGGAAGATATTAACTCGCATTTATTTATTTCCTCTTAGATGGCAGTGTGCGTGTATAAACATTAAATTATATTTAGTAAATCATATTATCCAATATATTACGTTTTTTCAATTTGCTTTTTCTGTAGTTTGAGTTAAAGATTCCAGTGTGGTTTGCTAGTGTCATACATTTTCCTCTCCCTGGACACCACTGAAAATTGTTGTCTTGAACAGATCTCGTTGTCGGGAGGGACATGTGGGGAGCAGTCATCTGCTTGCTAGGCTTCCTTTATGTCATGCTTGTGTTTTGCTCTCCTCTGGAGACTTCTGCCGCTGGCTCTAGCACCTGTGCAGTGCGCAGCCTGAAACTCAAGCTAGGGTTTGTTTTCGTTTTCGTTTTGCAAAACCAGCTTGCAGAAAAGTGAGTGCCAAGACACTTACGAGAGATGGAGCTGCCTTTAATTCCAAGTGCATGGCCAAGCGTGGCCACCTCCACAAGTGGCCAGGGGCCTCATGCATGGGAAGCGAACATGGCCTGGGACACACATGGGAAACGGGAGGAAGGACTTTTCTTTAAGAGGCTATTTTGAGGGGGAGACTGGAATATAATTCTGAACATGGTACGACATTGTGCGTTTGTGCCCAAGCCTCTGGATGGAATTGTTTCATTTTCATCCTCCTTTTTGTTGCATAAATGATGTGCACATTGTAGAAAAATAAGGAAATTCAGAGAAACAAACCAATAAAATAAAATAAATAATTGAAAACCTTACTACCGGAGATGACCACTATATAAAATTTTGACTTTATGTCCTTTTAGAATGTTGCTTGTGCAAATACATATATATGAATGTTTGAAAGCAGTGTTCTGGTTTGTAACCTGCTTTCTCCACTCTCTTTCAAATAATGTAAGACTAATATATTTTAATAAATCCAAGAGGTCCATTTTTTAGAGTTGTCTTAAAGATATAGAAGCTGTGAACTGAGAGTACAGTTTCCATTCTGTCCTTGTGTTTCTTTTCTTTTCTTTTTTAAGATTTTATTTATTTATTTGAGAGAAAGAGAGAGCATGAATGGAGAGGCAGAGGGAGAGGGAGAAGCAGACTCCCCGCTGAGCAGGGAGCCCGCCTCAGGGGCTCCATCCCAGGACGCTGGGATTACCACCCAGGCCAAAGGCAGATGCTTAACCGACCGAGTCACCCAGGCACCCCAAGTCCTTGTGTTTCTTGATGGATAGCAATAGGAATCTAACACATGACCCACAGTTATACTCTGGAAAGCCCCTTCCTCTTTTATTTTATTTTGTTTCGTTTGCAGCCAGAGCTGCTGAAGGTACTTTCTGTGCCAAGCGCCCAATGTTGCCTTCATCCCCAGAGCTACTTTGTCCCATTCCCCTTTCCATTTTGTTATGTCAAGCCATTTGTTTTCTTGAGTTCTCCCCCTCATATTGCCTCTTCTGTCTGGTGCCCTTATTAATTCACTGCTCTCCAGAGTCTGCATGAGCAAAAGTGAGGGCCCTTGCCGGGGTGGCTAGGGTGCCCTACTGAGGCCCAGAGGAGGGAGGGCAAGGACACCGTCTCCTTAGTAAGTGGGGATGGGTAGAAAAGGAGAAAAAAAGGTAAATACCCAGGAATTAATAAAGCTATCACTGCAACATTAATGTATTGTAACAATTTTCCATGACACACAGTCAATGTACATTTATATTGTCACTTTTAATGACTGGATAGTACATCGTTCCACATATAGGTGTTGTCTATATATTTGTTCTATTCTCTATTTTTGAATATTTAATTTGTTTAAAACTTTTACTAAAAATATTTTATTTATTTATTTGAGAGAGAGTGAAAGCACAAGCGGGATGGGTTGGGGGGAGTGCCAGAGGGAGAGGGAGAAGCAGGCTCCGTACTGAGCAGGGAGCCCAATGTGGGGCTCGATCCCAGGACCCTGAGATCATGACCTGAGCTGAAAGCAGACACTTAATCAACTGAGCCACCCAGGCACCCCTCAAACTTATTCATTAATGTAAAAACTCTGCTATGAACATCCTTGTACATATATCTTGGAGTATTTTCCAAATTATTTACTCAGAACAAGTTCTATGAAATGAGAACGCTGAGTCTAAGCATATGCAATTAATGACAATTTCGCCTTATTGCCCTTCAGAGAGGTTTGCTGATTTATCTTTCATTAATGATGTACGAGATATTCCTGACCCCACAATTATGCCAGCAGAGTTTCTATCATTCTTTTTAAGTTTGCACATTCAGTGGGCATAAATGGCATCTTCTTTTTATTTCATTTATTTAATCACTAGCGAATTTGAATTTTTTTATCATTATTGACCACTCCATGTCCGATTTTTGGAATTATGAATTTATTTCCTATTGGGGCTGAATCATAACTTAACATTTGGCAATGTAGAATTAGGTTTTGGAGTTGGAAAATGTTTTCAAGATATGATTAGCCACAATCAATCACGGTGAAATTTCCCCAATTGTGATCTTTTCTTTGACTTCCTTTTCAATGATTCGTCTCTGTACCTCACAAAGGAAAACAAAACAAAACAAAAGCACCAGCAGAATGAAATAAATCTACCCACTAATTTTGATAAGTTAACCTTCTCCATAGGGTTTGTAATGGGACCATATTTGTCTGGTCATCTAAAGATCGAGGGCCTATTGTCACTAAGGAAAAGAGGTAATTTGATGGGTTAGCCAACCTGAAAGGTGGAAAGCTCACATGTCCCAGCCAAATTAGTAACAGCAGCACAGTACAGAGCCAGGTCCTGTGCAGTGGCAGGTAAGGAGAGTTGGTGTGAGGAAGGGTAAATGCATTTTCCAAAGCCCCAGAGGAAGGATGATGTCAGCTCTCAGGCCTGCACCAGTGTCCTCCTCATGAAAAAACAAAAACAAAACAAAACAAAATCTAAAGAGCAAAGAAGAAAGGACAGGATAGCTATGGTCGATAGAGGTGGCAGAACATGTTCAAATATTTCTTTCCAGCATAAATAAGAGGATGATTTACTGATAATGAGGAAAGTTATGCTTATGGCCAATGCGGTGATAGCCCAAAGAGATCGTGTTTTTAAAAATTCTGTGCTCTAGTTATTACATTTAGTGCCCTCTATTCTTTCCCTTGTCCATCTAAACCCAGTCATCCTAGGAGCTTGGTGTCATTTCACTCCCCTCTTCCTCCAAGAAGACCTCCAGGCAAGCCAGGCTCATAGGAGATTGCTTTAGTATTCAGAGCCTGTCCCACCCAGCTTAGCATTGGTTATCTTACTTCTTCTCCTGCCTTTTCTTTTTTTTTTTTTTTAAAGATTTTGTTTATTCATTTGAGAGAGAGAGAGAGAGAGAGCATGAGCTGAGGGGAGAGGCCGAGGAAAAGAGAGAAGCAGACTCCCTGCTGAGCAGGGACCCTGAGATCATGATCTGAGCCTAAGGCAGATGCTTAACAATCTGAGTTACCCAGGTGCCCCTTCTCCTGCTTTCCTAACATTTTTATATATTATTCTTATTCACGTCTTGTGATAGATTGTTAACTCCCCTATATCAACAGTTTTATCCCCAGCAAAACGCTGGGCACATAGTAGAGGTGATCGTAAGCATGAATTCTTTTCATTGATGATTGCTTACAATAGCTGCACAGAAAGATTCGACTAATGTTCATTGACTAACTATTAAGTGCTCCGTGCTTCCACATTAGAGATCTAATTTAAATCTTACCAGCCACCCTGCCCTGTAGGAGATACTGACCCATTTTTCAGATAAGAAAACTGAGGCCAAGGAGAGTTAAGCAATTTTGCAAGACTCCTCTGCTCGTTGGGCTGGGACTTGAATTCCAGTTTCCCAGCTTCAAAACTGGGGCTCTTTTCACAGTGTCCCCCTCCTGGGTTTCGCTCAACACAAGCTGATCGTAGGTGGGAGAGCTTTGCACACAGAACTGTCATCATTGACAAGCTTATTGAGGGACACTGAGAGAAGGAAATAATGATTATTTTTGTAGCTCTCACAAACCAAGCCCCGGGGTGCCTATGTTCTTGGGCAAGGACTGATTTTTAAAAGCAAATCACACAGCTTTAGAGAGGCAGCCTTGCCACTGAAGCCAAAATTGATGACTTTTGAGGAAGAAAACTAATGTACTTGTGGCTATCTTCTGCTGGCAAAATAGTCAAGTAGTACATTCAGAGGCTACAAATGCAAATTGTTTATGTTATAAAAAATGTAGTATTTAATGCATTAAGGGCTTTTTAGCATGTCTACAGAACTTGGCTATTTCTACAGGAAAATGTTAAATGTGGGAAGAATATAATGAGGTTCCCTAAACATTCTGCAGATGACATTAAGTACATTATTACTTCATTAAAAAAAGAAAAGAATCAATTTCATATAACAAAATAAATGGGGAGTGCCGCATATCGCTGTGTCTAGCCACTTTACTACTAAAGCAAATTCCACTGTAGGTTGAATCCAGCTTCATTAAGCTCTCATAAGGTCAAGTTGTCCCACTAATAGATCACCCACTGTACTAAGCATTTTTCTTCTGCTTTCTTCAAGAGCTCTTTGCTACTAAAAAAAAAAAATTCAAAACCAAACCAAACAAAAGCAGAACTGGGAGTAGTTTACAGATGTCCAATTTGCAAAGTATAATTTGAGGATGTGTTTGTTTCAAAATCTGTTCTTTAAGCCAGAGGAAATAGTTGAACTTTCCAGAAAGAATAAGTACTTACAAAAAAAAATTTTTTTAGAGGTGGATGGAATTGTTCATTTGGGTGAAAGAACTACAAAATTTGCTGAGTTTCATGATCTCATACGTCACAAGGGAATTGTGCCTAATTAGAAGAGTGCTTTTTAAAAAAAATTTTAAATGTTAAATTATGGTTAAATGCATGTAATGTTAACTGTGCCCTTTGAACTATTTTTCAGCGTAAAGTTCTGCGGTATTAAGCACATTCACATTGTTGTACAGCCATCAGCATCATCCAAACTCAGAACTTTTCAAATCATGTCCAACTGAAGTTTCTTTTTCATTAAACAATAATTGCCCATTCTCCCTTCCTCCCAGCCCAAGTAACCGGTAACTTCTGTTCTACTTTCTGTCTCTATGAATTTGATGACTTTAGTCACCTCGCATAAGTGGAATCATGCAACATTTGTTTTTTTGCTACTGGCTTATTTCACTTAGCATATGGTGTCTTCAAGGTTCACCCATGTCGTCGTGCACTGTTGAAATCTCCTTCCTTTTTAAGGTTGAATAATAAAGACTCCACTGTATGTACCGGCCACGTTTTGTTTATCCATTCATTTGTCAGTGGACATTTGATGGCTCCCACTCTTTGGATATTGTGAATTGTGCTGCTGTGAACACAGGTGTATGACTATCTGTTCGAAGCTGTTTTCATTTCTTTGGGATATGCACCTGGAGTGGGATTGCAGCATCCTGCGGTAATTCTGGTAAATTCTGGTAAAACATGACATGCTGTTTTTCACAGCAGCTACACCATTTTACATCACGATTAGCAGGGTACAGGGGCTTCAATTGCTCCACATCCTCGCCAACATTTGTTATTTTTGGTTTTTTGTTTGTTTTAATAATAGCCATCTTAATGGGTATGAGGGAAGAATGTTTTTAACACTAAACCTGTCTTTTACTGTTTTTGTTGCTGAAGTTCTTGAAATTCATTATCTTTACTTATTTGAATTCTGCCTATTTTTTTAGTGTAATTTTACTTCTTCTGGCAAATTATACATTTGATGGGTTATGTCTCTCTCATCAGTCTGTAAGCTCAAAAACATATAGACTATGTCTAGCAAGCTTTCAAGACATAAGAGGTACTCAATAAAATAAATATCTGCTGAGTTAATTAATTAAATTCCCAGGCCAGTATTTTTTCTACTTTTTTTCCATTCCATTCGGCAAGCTTCGTCAAACCCCTACCATGTCCTAGATCCTAGATTAACACTGTCTTGAGTGAGTATACCGCTAAATTTCTTGCTCACATGTTGTCGTTTTTAGACTGCCTATCTTCATTTAAGCCCTAACCTGTACCATCAAAACTAAAGGCGGTTTGGGAGAGTATATTTCCACTAAAGTCATTGATCCAATGACTATTGAAAATTGAACACGTGCAAAGAAATTTGCAATAGGTTTTGAGTAGGATGTGGTCTGTATGGTAATGGCCAGGATGGTTGAAAACACAGGGCTGTCAGTTCTTTCTGCCCAGTGTGCTCAGAAATCTCGATTCTCTGCTAATTAATATTTTACTCAGTTTTTAGGGCTAAAATAAATGTCACTTGCACAAAGAAACCTTCCCCATTTCCCTGAACTAGATTTCTTGTTATATTCATTCTCGGGACCCTGAACTGCTTTATAGCACTTATCATAATATTCATTAGTTACTGAATGATTGCCTTCCTACTAGATTCTCAGGCTGATGAGGGCAAGGCTATCTGTGCTTTATGCACCTGTTTCTCTAGGCCTAGCACAACACCTGGCCCCTGGGAGTCAGGAGACATTTGATGAATGAAAGAAAGAGTGTATATGGCATCCTTGCCCTGAGTGAGCCTGCAGTCCAATAGGAGAGGTTTTCGAGATGACTTAGCATTGCCAATATTCCTATTAACAAATTTCCGTGGACGAAAAGAGAAGAAAAAAGTAATTCTACCTGCAGAGGGGAGGAATTTGAAGCCCTCATGGCAAAAGTTTCTGAGCTGAGCTGTGCATGAGTTCATGTAAGGCACAGGTATGTACTGGGTGGGGAATGGGGAGATCTTGAAAGAACAGTGAGGTGCCCCAGAGTATGTTCTGGACGTCTCAGATGGACCAATCTGGCCACCATACAGGCATGGGGATCTAGGGACTCAGGACACACTGGCAGACATTTCTTCACTGGGCATAGATTTATCAAGTGTTCACCTTGTAGCAGGAAACCTTTGGTGCCAGGGCTTCTGCCAATATTCGTAATACAATTTTTGGTTGGGATAAAATCGGGATTTTTTTTCTGAAACCAACCAACCTCGACCTCGTTGAACTGCAAGCTGGAGGAGAGGAGCTGTGAGCTTCTCAGTGAATGTGAATTCGTCTCCGCTTAGCACCTGCCACAGACCCGGGCACCCAACAGGACTGCACAGTGGTCAATGAGCATGGGGGACTTTTCTAACTTAATATTTTAAAATTCACTTTTGCTGAAAGGACATTTTATTTTATTTATTTTTTTTTATTTTTTATTTTTTTTTCTCTTGTAGTTCTTATGTATTTCCATAGATATTGTAACATTTTTGTGACTGCTGTGAATTATATACAGCAGTCCAGTGTTTTTTTCTTACTACTTCTTATAGTTTTGGCATTTGAGTAAAATTTTTTTTTTATTAATAATGATTTTTTATTATATTATGTTAGTCACCATACAGTACATCCCCGGTTTTCGATGTAAGGCTCGATGATTCATTAGTTGTGTATAACACCCAATGCACCATGCAATATGTGCCCTCCTTACTACCCATCAATGTTTCATTCTTCTGATTACCCCCCTTTCTTTATCCCTTTCTTCCCCTACTGATCATTCTAGTTCTTATGTTCCATAGATGAGAGAAATCATATGATAGTTGTCTTTCTCTGCTTGACTTATTTCACTAAGCATTATCTGAAAGGACATTTTAAAAAGAGAGGGACACACACACATTTACCCATGACTCAAACATCCTAATTCATGGACTCTTTCCATCTTGCTATGTTCTCTATTGGTCTCTGCCATGTGCATGCACGGTTTTTATATTCTTGTGACCAATGCCTATACAGCTTAATAGTCTGCAGATAGAGCTCAGCGCTGTCTTAATTTTATAAGAAATCTAGAAAAGGCTTCTGGTTTCCTGTGCCTGGGAAAGATTCCATTGAATTGATGTGCCATAATTCCTTCGGCCACGGACTGGATGCTTTTGTTGTAAGTGCATCAGCTGGAGGAGGCAGACCCAGAGCCTCCCCTGGGTGGCCGTGGAAGCCAGTCTGAGAAACCGGGAGACGGGACCAAGGCTCCTGTATGTGCGGAGCTTGCTTATCCATCCCTCATATCTTATTGATCTTCTAACGCCTTCTAGGAGTTATAAGACCCTTTCTGTCTCAGGCTCCACCCTAAGAGAAGCTGACCTATCTGGTGGAGGAGATTAGCTCTGTTTTCCTGAGACATGTAGGGAAGGGGTACAACGCAGAGCGGGTGTTCTCAAGCTGGATGCATTTCCCAGTCCCTGGGGGGGAGGCTGTTATAATGCGCATTCCAGGGCCCCAGGAACTCTGACACCAGGTTAGGCATCTAGATTTATAAAAGCCCCTCAGTGATTCTTACACTCAGGTCTGAAAGCTACGGACGAAGGTAGAGAGACCTGGGCTCGAACCTGGCTCTGCTATTGACCAAATGTGTGACCTCGGGGTAACTCACCCATCAGCTCTCAGCCTCGGTTTCTCCTCTGTACATTGGGTTTTGGTGAGAAGGAAGTGATTGTGAGTCCTTGGCTTGTAACTTACCGCTATTTTAGCTTCGCAGAATGAGGTGAAATGTTTGTTATACGTTTCTCAGGCGTGATTCTGAGCTCTAACTGTTCACAGGGAGGGCAGAGGGAGACTGGGGAAACGCTCAGCCCCCTGGCTTCCCAGGCAGCCCGCCAGCCTGATCTTGCAGTACCAAATTTCCACCACTGGAGGTCCTTGGGAAGACTTTTCCACCGACGGCTCAGGGAGACGTGCTGGCGAAGGAGGGGACACACCCTGGCTACGGCAGGTCAGTGAAAGCCAGGGGAGATAGTGGGCTCAGCTACCACAGCCCATAGCCCTTCAGGAAACTCAGATCTATCCTCATAACCTTTCACCTATTGCTCTTGGTCTTTCAGTAGAATTAAAAATGAGAAGTCAAAACAGAAATGCCTTCACGTATTTTATTGCATACAGATAGATCAAATAATTTTTCTCTGTGATCCATCACCAGTACATTTGCTAAGGGGGGAGATATTTATTGGTTTCACAAAATGATAGATTTTTTCCAGACACACATGCTGATTTAGTTCCAACTGTGAGGCAGAATTTCTTAAAGACCCTATCTTTCATATACTTTGGAGCAAGGTATGCAGCTCATTAATTCTGAAGAAAGTGTCCTGACAGAATACGAGATAAATCAGAGTAATATTACATTCTTACTCTTTCTTGGCAAGAGCTGCAATAGTTTTAGAAATTACCTTAAAGAAATTGCAAAGCTGAGGTGAATTTTGCATTTTAGTTACAAAGGTAGTTTGTAGTGTTTGAACATGAAAATCAACAAAATGTAAAAGTTATCAGATCATATCTGCCAGATAGGAAAAATAATTTAGTGAATTGACTGCACACCATTTTTCTAATAGGATTGGAGAAATTTCCTCATAAATCCTTTTAGATTTCTAAGAGACAGTTATGGGCAGGTGTACGGTTCCATTAAAAATAGGGTGGAAGATTTCTATCTGGTAGAGCAGTAGAAGAACTGATGTCAATCCTCCTAAATTTGAGAGCTATTTTTTTAAAAAAAGATTTTATTTATTTATTTGAGAGAGAGAGAGAGCGTGAGTGAGAAAGCATAACCAGGGGGAGCAGCAGAGGCAGAAGCAGACTCCCTGCTAAACAGGGAGCCTGATGCAGGGCTCAATCTCAGGACCCTGAGATCATGATCTGAGCCTAAGGCAGATGCTTAATTGACTGGGCCACCCAGGCCCCCAATTTGAGAGTTATTTTAATAAACTTCTCCATCACAAAAATAACAACACCTGTGTTCTGCAGGCATTGACCGCATTTGCCACCTGGTGACTCTAAGGGAGATGCACAATGGGTAGAATGAATGACAGATGTGGAGGCCAGACTCGAGGGGCCAGTCAGTAGCCAGGGCTGGCCTTGGAGCTCAGCACTCAGGCTAAGCTTCCTTTCTTGGTTTGGAGGTTACTCTTTTGACTGCCCCGCCTGGCTGCCTCAAGCTTAGAAAGTTTTATCTCATCCTCATAGAAAATGTTCATTGTCGCATTTCTATAGTGCTTCAAAAGCTGCAAAAGAAGATAATCTTAACTATGATAGAGCGTTGAGTATAATGTGGCTTTGGGTGGGCAAGACTGTAAGCGTGGGGACTAAAGACCTAAAGACTACTTAGTTGTCCAGGTAAAAGAAGACCATTGCCTGACAAAGGCAGGGGAAATAGAGATGGAAGAAGGGGGTCAATTCAACTTCATATTGTCTGTGAAGTTGTGAGAAGGAATAAGGAGTGAAAGATGACCGCCATGTTTTTGGCTTGGGTAGCTGGGTCATGTTAACTGACCTTTGGAGAAGAAGAGGAAGGGCAAGTTTTGAGGAAGAGATTATTGATTTACATTTGGACATAATTTGTTTATCAATACCTATGATGTCTCAGATACGGATAACTAGGAGGCATTGGATAGATAAATTTGAAGGTCGGTATGGTAGACAAAATTCTCAAAGTAGTCCCAATGCCTCATGCCCTTGTATAAGCCTCTTCTTTCGAGTGTGTATATGTGGGATGACCTGTACCTTGCTTCTAACCAATAGAATCTGGCAAAAGTGATGGGACATTGCTTCCATGATTAGGTGGTGCAGGGATTTTATAGATGTAATTAAAACTTCTAATCAGTTGACTTTGAATTCATCAAAAGGGAAATTACCCTGGGTGGGCCTGACTTAATCAGGTGAGTTCTTTAAAGAAGGTTCTGGTCTTTTCTGAAAGAAGAGACTCAAAGTGAGATATTTTCTTGCTGGCACTGAAGAAGTGAGCTGTTGTGTCCTGAGAGGGCCTTTGAGGGCGATATGGCTGAAAATTGTAAGGGCTTCTAGGAGCTGAAAGTGACCTGTAGCTGACAGTCAGCAAGAAATCAGGGACCTAGGGCTACAACCGCAAGGAACTAAATCCTGTCAACAGCGATGTGGAGCTTGGAATGCGATGTTGAATTCCAGGAAGGAATGTAGGAGGGCAACATCGAGATTGTGGTTTTGTGAGACCCTGAGCAAAGCTCAGCCCTGACTGGACTGCAGAGCCAAGGACACTGTGAAGTAATAAATGTTGCTAAGTTTGTTGCAATCTGTTCACAGCAATAGAACACTACTGTAGTTAGCACTGGGCCTGGATATATAGCTTAGAGAGTCCATACCATAAAGAAATAGATGCCATCACTCTGGGAGAAACTGTAGTGTGAGAGAACCAGTGGGCCAACAAGAGAGCCTGGAGGAACACCTTCATTTTAGGAAAGAGAAGAGTAATCTGGAAGATGCCATCAGAACAGAATGAGGAGGACAAGGAGGAAATCAAGTCAGGAAAGCACAGGGAATAGAGGGCTTGGAGAAATGCCAAATAGTCAACCATGTTAAATGCAGCTGAGGGATCCAGAAGGGTGGAGACCAAAACATGGCCAGTGTGGAGATCATGGCGGACCCTCCCGAACCACTTTAGTCAGACACATTGGTGAAAATAGAGAGGGAGGTCAAATGCAGTGGGCTGAGGGAGGAAGGTGGGACAATTTTTCAAAAGATTCGGTGAAAAGGACACGCAACCTCTAGAAAGAATCAAGTAGAGTCATCTTTCTTTATTTCTTCCTCCTCCTCTATCTCCCCTTCCTCCTTCTCATTTTCCTCCTTATCCTTCTCCTCCTTCTTACTCTCTTCCTCCTCCTTCTCCAGAATAAGATGGAATTGAATACATTTGTGGGCTGAGGCAACAGATCCACCTGAGGGATCATAATCTATTTCATGATTCATTTAATATTTACAGCGTATGATGTGCTGGGCTACAATTACAAACAAGACCTGCTTCTTACTTTGAGGGGCCCTGTGGAAGGCAGAATAACTGCCCCCCAAAGATGTCCACAACCTCAGCCCCGATCTGTGAATCTGTTACCTCTTTCATGGCCAGATGTGATAGAGTTGAGGATCTTGCCACGGGGAGATTTTTCTGGGTTCTGTGGGTGGGCCCAGTTGAATCACAGGGGTCCCTACAAAGGGGAGTCAGGAGGGTCGGCATCAGAGGCAGACTGGAAGATGCTCTACTGTTGGCGGTGACGGAGGAAGGGCCACAAGCCAAGGAGCGCAGATGGCCTCTAGAAGCTGGCGAAGTGAGCAAAGAGACTCTCCCCTCGGGCCTCTGGAGGGAGCATGGCCCTGCTGACACCTTGATTTTGACCTACTGAAACCTGTTTCCCACTTCTGACCTCCAGAACTGTAAGGTGATGCATCTGTGTTATTGTAAGCCACTAAAGGTGTGGAAATTTGGTACAACAACAATAGGAAATGGGTACAGAAGCTAATGCAGAGATAGCCTCACAGTCCCCCTTCATGACGCTCTGGGTGGGTGTGCACAGAGCACTCTGGGGAGCCCACCCACGGGTCCTGACCACAACCAGGGACTGCCTAGTCTGTGGGGAGGGAGGCAGGGAGAGCTTTACAGAGGAGGTAATCATGTCTAACCAGCATTCGGATGGAAGAGTAGGAATTGGGCCGAAGGAGGTAGGCAGTGAGGCGGGGAGAGCATTTCAAAGAGACAGAGCACAGGCGCCTGGGTGGCTCAGTCGGTGAAGCATCTGTCTTCAGCTCAGGTCTTGATCCCAGGGTCCTGGCATTGAGTCCCACATCAGGCTCCCTGCTGAACAGGGAGTCTGTTTCTTTCTCTGCCTCACCCCCTCCCCTTGCTATGCTCTCTCCCGTGCTTTCTCTCAAATAAATTTAAAAAAATCTTTAAAAACAAACAAAGAGACAGAGCAGCAGGGAGAGAACCCATAATCAAGAGAGCATGACAAGCATTGCAAACTTCAGGAAGTGAAGGAGGCTGCCTCCAGCGTGCTCCGTGAGGCCTGGGGACCAAGGAGCTGAGGGCTGAGCAGGCGCCCCCATGTTGGCCAGGATTGTATCCTGCCGACAAGGAAGCATCCTCGGAGTCTTGCAAGGGGGGTAAACGGGACAATTCTGGATGGAGTGTGTGAATGACCTGGAAGGCGGGAAGCGGAAGACTGCTCACGTGGGGATTGCAGCAACCAGAGCTTGAGGCCGTGAGGGCTGAAAGAGAGTGGGTTATGGAAATGAGGAAAGGACAGAGCTGACTATGATTAAGGTGGCAGATGAGCGCGAGAAATAGAGCAAAGTCCCGGAGGAAGGAAGACGGACATGGAAAGCACAATCGACGGGCAGCGGGAGACTCTCAGAGATGGGCCAACATAGGTGGGAGAGGAAAACTTACAGGGGGGCGGGGCTGTGCTGGGCTTGCACTTGACTCCCCAGTTTCTGGGTGACACAGGCTATCCTTTGGCCATGTGGGGGGCCAGGGCGGGGGGAAGTAAAGCGTTTTAACCTCTGCTTGGAAAAATGAATAAGGATCTTACCAAGCCCGAGAATTTGGTTGCTGGCTTCTTCCAGGTCATCCTGAGCTTACAGTTTTCTCCCTGCTCCCTCCTTCTTCCCAGGGGACATTAATGTGTGGGAGTAGACTGCACATGTCCCCATCCCAGGGGCTTCTGGACCAATGAAAGGAGGCTCTTCCCTTGCGACTGGCTTCCTTGCCCTAGTTTGTTGGGTCAGTGTCAAAATGGGGGGTTAGTCCAGGCTTAGTTTAAGTTCCCCTTGGTCCTAAAAGTTTGCTTGCTTGGCTCCCACCTGCCCGCTCTGCTATCATTTTCTAAGCATTTCCTTTAGGGAGAATCTGATCTTTATTGCTGCTAATCCCTGAACAAGATTGGTTTGCCTTTCTAGCGCTCCCAGCAGCATGCAGAGCTGTAAACCCCCCTGCACCTAGCTTTCTGTATGTGGGAAGAAGAAAAGGGATTATAGCCACACAGGGCCCTTCACATGGACAGGGTAAACTGCTATTAGAGTCTTCGAAGTCAGGAGAGGGTCTTTCTCTAGCATCACCTATCAGTAGGTACACAGGGGTTAGGTGGGTGGGAATAATTGCCCCTCCCCACAAGGAGGTAAAAGCCAAGTTCAAGGGTATAAGTAATTTGTATATAGGCACTGCTCTTGGTGACAAAATTATTGGTGGGGTGTGACATTGGGTAAATTACCGTATTACTGTATTAGTCTGGAACAAAGTACCACGGACTGCATGGTACAAACCACAGAAATCTGTGTTCTCACAGGTCTGCAGTGTGGAAGGTCAAGATCAAGGTGTTGGCAGTTTTAGTTTCCTCTTATTTTTCTTAAATTTCATTTAACTCTAATTAAATTAATTAAAATTAAATATTATTATTATTATTTAGTTTTGCTTTTTTTTCTGGGGCTTCTGTTCTCCCTTGTAGATGGTCATCTTCTCCTGGTGATCTGGCATGATCTTCCCTCTGTTGATGTGCGTGCCTAGTATCTCTTCGTGTGTCCAGACTTCCTCCTCTCACAAGGACTTCATTCAGTTGGGTTAGGGCCCACCCGTACAAACTGATTGCACCTTAATTACCTCTTTGAGGTCCTTCTCCCCAAATACACTCACATGTTAAAGTACTGAGGGTTAAGGGCTTCAACATGTGAATTTTCAGGGGACCCAATGCAACCCATAACACTTTCCTCCCAAAGTTCCGTTTCTTTCCTCTCTTCTAAAAATAGAGATAACAGTTGTTCCTGCCTCCTATGGGTAGACTCGCGTATTAAGTGAAATGCTACATGAAAACAGTTTAATGTAGCACCTGACACTTAGTGCTCAGCCAATGTCTGCTACGCGACGCTGAGTCTGATGACCCCACCGCGCGTGGTGACGTTTACAAAGAGGGTGTAAGTACATTCTTTGACCTCAAAAAGTTGTTTCAAGTCTGTGTTCCTTTCACTCTACTAAAATTCTTAGCAGTACATCTGGGACACATAGGAAACTAGTAATACTAGTTACTTCTAGAGTGAGGAGTATGTGGTTAAGGTTTTAATGTTGTTGATACCATTTTTTGTTGTAAAAAAAAGTTTGAAAAACTTCAATGTGGACCTTTTATGTCATCAACTGCCTTAATAGCTTTTATCTCTAGACTGGTAGATTTAATTACATATAAACATTAAAAATAAAAAAACCTTTCTTTACAACTATATGCATGTTTATGTTTATTTTTAAGAGAAATCCTTCTCATTCCAATATTATAAGGATATGCTTCCATATCTCAGTATGTTCTTCCAAGAGTTTCATGTTTTCACGGTTAGATCTTTCACTCAACACGGATAAATTTTTGTACCTGGTATTCGATTGGGATTTAGTTTTTCCATTTTTCTTCCATATGGGAAGCTGGTGATCTCAACACTATTTATTGAACAGCTCATTCTTTCTCTGTGATGTATCAACGTTTCATATATATGTACTCAGACCTGTTTGGGGGCTTTGTAGGCTGTGCTGTTGATCTACCCCTGTGCCCCTCTCACGGTTTTAATTATTATCTTGTTTTAAGGAAGTCTTACTATCTAGTAGGGCAAGTCTTCTTGTTTTGCTTTAATCTTTGCAGAATGTACTAATCTATATGAATTTTAAAATCAGTTTCTGTAGTTGGTGATTTTTAATTTCATTGTACTAGAGTCAGAGGAAGTGTTCTAATGACGCCCTCATCCCCTTCCCCTTCCCACACATTTAGGCTCATGTAGACCTGTGGTCCCATCCCCAGAGGCTCTGATCTGATTGGTAAGGTGCGTGGCCTGAGACCCTTGAGCATGAAGTCTCTTCAGGTGACTCCCATGCCTCTGCAGTTCTGTCAAAGAGGGTTTGTGAGGGGTGAACTCTCCTGTTTGAATACCTCACCCTGCTTTTCCAGCCTGTCTGCCCCAATGAAATGCCCACCATCATAAATGGTTCCTTTGTAGCTGTCTGACTTGTTTCTCTCCTGTGGCTTAAATTTCATCTTTATTCTTGGTATTCTGCATTTTACTATATGGATTCTACATGTGCATTTTTGTTTTTCTAATGTATCCACCATGGTAGATGTCCCTCTCTCCTTATTCAGTTGTGGACAGCACTGAACCATTACCCCTTTAATTTAGCTCTTCTGCCCCTGCATCTTCTCAAACAGAACTCCTGTTAGATGCACGAGGAAGCCTGTTGCTCTTTCCTCTATGTCTTTTAGATTCTCATGCGTTTTATCTCCCTGTCCCTCTGTAGAGAATTCCAGATGAGTTGCTTCATACCATACCCCTTTTAACTTTAACTTTGTCCTGTCATGAGTTTATCCAGTTTGTTAAATTTTAAAAGGTTAATTTCCATGTCAAAGTATATTATTCTTTCCAGGGGCGATTGGCTAGTCCACCCAATTTTAGTTCATACTTTTGTGGTTTGGTTAAATGGATGTTATTTCTTCCTTTATCTCTTTGAGGCCTCTAACCATGCTTATGCTAACAGCATTTCAGATTAGTCTATTATTCCATTTTGTGGGAAACAGAGTTGCTTGCCAGACTTAGCAAAAACCAACAGGAAATAAAAAGGATGACTAGTTAAAATAGAATTTTAAATAAGCAATGAATAATTATTTTCAGGATAAGTGTATCCCATGCAATATCCGAGACATACGGATGCTAAAAGATTTTCATTGTCTTCCATTGTATCTGGCAATTCTAAGCCTATTCTGGCACCTTTGAGGCTGTGATCTGTAGTTTTAACAATATCCCCCGGTGATTGTGATGTGCACCAAACTTGGGCAGGACAGGTCTGCACCACACTATCTCCCTAGTTGGGAGGAGAGTCATTTCTTATTGCACTTTGTCAATATCTCTTGGTGCTAATTTTTCTTCACGTGATTTAAGATAATAGTTTGCTGTAGAAAAATAAGTAGTTTGTTTTCAAAATTTTCCCTTTGTTTTTTTTTCTCCCTGTCTGGCAGCCCTAAAAGTTGTGTCCGTCTGGTTTCCTGAAACCTCCCATCCAGAAGCAGCTCTCACCCTAGTGGTCTGACCTCCACGGCGATGTGGAGGATATTGCAGAGCTCGTCCTCAAGCCAGTGGACACTGTGACGCAGGACCAACCTTCAGCTGGAGTTTCATTGATAGCCGTGCCCATTTCTGGTCGATATATGGTTTCTTTCACTTTAACTGCACTTTAACTGTGATCACCAATAGTTTAAAACAAAGAGGGAAGGTTGTAGTGTTAACACCATTTTCATGAGAAGTCTTTATGGCTGTACTCTGATTCCTGTTTCTTTAATCAATGAATTAGTGGTGACCAAAAAGTACACTGAAGAATTCTGAAATACAGTTGCCCTCTGTGAATTAAACTAATGAAATCCACTGTGTGGATGGGTTTGGCCACTTATGGAAGAGGATAAGGGAGGGAGGAAAGGTGTGACTCAAGAGTTAGAGAACACCCCAAATCCAAGTAAGATGCTGGTTGAGATAAGCAGGGCTGAAATAAAATAAAAATAAAAACTGTGACTCAGGAAGCTTAGATCTAACTTTGCGACAATCCTCTGAAGGAACCCTGCAGCACTGAACTTGGAGTGGAGATCCCAGTGCTGTCAGAGACAGTGCCCTGAAGAGACCACATGGCTGCATGTCTGCTCAGTGGGCTCACCTTGCAATGACCATGAGTGCATTGAGCTACGAGGACATTGGTGAACTGGCCTTGAAGGTCATCCTTTGCTACAAGCTGACTTGCATTCCTCCAGAATCCACAGGTTGAAACCCTAGCTCTCAATATTTCAGAATGTAACTGTATTTGGAAATAACCCTGAAAGGGATAATTAAAGTACAGTGAGGTCATATGGATGGGCCCTAATCCAATCTTCTGACTCATGTCCTTATAAGAAGAGATGAGATTTGGACATGGACACACAGAGGGAGGACCATGTGAGGACACAGGGAGAAGGTGGCCATCTGCAAGCCAAAGAGAGAGGCATCAGAAGAAACCAACTCTGGGGACACCTTGATCTTGGACTGAACGGTGAGAAATAAACTTCCGTTGTTTAAGCCCCCCGGTCTGTGGTACCTTGTTGTGGCAGTTCCAGAAAATGAATATATCCATACAACTCTTTGCCCCCTGATTTTGGGCCACTGGGGTAGCTTTCTGGTTATAATTTGACTTCCCGTGCAGCTATTATTGTGGGGAAAGAACACACTCACCAGACATCACGAGAATCCTGGCCCACTTGTCAGCTCTATTTCCCACCATGAGCCAGTTAACTGGCATTCCGGTTAATGCATCTGTTTTACGAGCATGTTTATGATGGTTCAGTTTTTGAATCCCTCTATTACTTGTGAGTCCTGTAAAATTGAGTTTCTGGGCCTGCAGAGCTATTTTCACACTGGAAATGTTTTGCCCATGTCTCCCATTGTGTGACATAAAGTAAACATTCAGCTTTTACAAGTGTTTTCTCTAAGCAATGTGCACAGCAGACGGTCTGATCCTGTCCTTAGCTCCTTACCTCCTGAAGCTTTGTGGTCAAAGGTGGGATGGAGAAATTGGATAGGGTTCTGGCACAGGTTGAGGATGTCAGGTATTCGAAGGACTTAGTTTAAAAAAAAAAACCTTAACATTTAGTAATTTGTTTTTCAGCTGCATTAAATATCCTAGCAGTCCCTTGAAGTTGGCTTTATAAAAATAGTAGCATCAAAACTTCTGTTTTGGCAAGGCTATGTGGCACACGGGTCAGTGGGAATGGATATAAAAACAGCTGAAATGTGAGTAATTGCACCAAACTCACACTGTGTACCTGAACTTGACAGCTTATGAATTAAAGCTCCTATTATATTGGGCCAACCTCATGAGCTAGCTTGTTTTCCAATGATCGAAGGTAAAGTTTAGTCAATGTCTCTTTTTTTTTTTTACTGTGCTATGGAGAAAAATCAATAGTTTTCACTTGAATTTTCATTTATCCACAAACAGGTACCTACTAGCTAGAAGAAGTTTTGAAACCTCATATTTCCCCTTTGTGTTCAATGGTGTTGGTCCTAATGATAGGACTAGAACTAAAAGTGTGTGTCTGGTATGTACGTGGTGAGTGTGTATGTGTGTGTGGCATGTGTGTATGTGTGGTGTGTGTGGTGTGTGTGTATGTGTGGTGTGTGCATGTGTGGTGTGTGTGTTGTGAGTATAGTGTGTGTGCATGTGTGTGTGGTGTGTGTTTATGTGTGGTATGCATGGTGTGTGTGTATGTGTGGTGTGTGTGGTGTGTGTGTATGTGTGGTATGCATGGTGTGTGTGTATGTGTGGTGTGTGCATGTGTGGTGTGTGTGTTGTGAGTATAGTGTGTGTGTATGTGTGTGTGTGTGTGTGGTGTGGTGTGTGTTTATGTGTGGTATGCATGGTGTGTGTGTATGTGTGGTGTGTGTGGTGTGTGTGTATGTGTGGTGTGTGTTGTGAGTATAGTGTGTGTGTATGTGTGTGTGGTGTGTGTTTATGTGTGGTATGCATGGTGTGTGTGTATGTGTGGTGTGCGTGGTGTGTGTGTATGTGTGGTATGCATGGTGTGTGTGTATGTGTGGTGTGTGCGTATGTATGGTATATATGGTATGGATGTATCTGTGTGTGGTGTGTGTATGCATGGTTTGTGCGTGTGGTGTGCATATGCGTGGTTTGTATGTGGTGTGTGTGGTATGTGTGTATGTGTGGTGTGTGTGTGACATGTGTGTATGTGTGGTGTGTGTAGTGTGAGTATAGTGTGTGTATGTGTGATGTGTGTGTGGTGTGTACATGTGTGGTGTGTGGGGGTGTGTGTGTGTGTTTCTGAGTGTCATCCTACTCATACACTTCAAAGTTTCCAAGTTGCTGTTAAAAGAGGTTGGCAGCAGGAGAGCTCTGTTGTCCTCCAACTTTTAAAATCTGCGCATGCCTGCGTAATGATGGTCATAACTATTGAGGCAAAGGAGACTGACCCAGGAAAGGAACAGGATCCCATGGCCATGCCACTGGGTAGAGGAACTTGAGTGCTGTTTCATCCCAGGAAGCGGATCTTGCATCAGCAGATCTCAATCTCCTCCTGCCTGGAGGTCCCTCCAGTCCTTGTTCACTCCACTTCTTGGGTCCTTTCCCAGGGTATGAACATGGCAACTGGGCAGTGGACATCCAAGCCTGATTTGTGAGTCAGTCATCTTGGAAAGAGTAGACCAGTCCAGTGTGGCAGGATCTGATGGACCTAGAACATATCTCCTTGGCCTGTACTTTCTCCTCTCCAGGCCTGCCCTGTCGCCCTGAATTGAGGGTCCTCTGGATGAAGTGTTTCTAACTGGATTGCATACTGGTTTCTCCTGCAGGGTAACAGGTTAAATGTTAGCACGGGCTCCTTACTCTTTAAATCCATTAGGAACTCATTGTCACGTGACAAAAATTGGGTATCAAGGGAATATGATTGAGATGCTAAAATCCTTAAGAGCAGTGTGAAAGATCTCCAAGGAGAACCTTTGCCCTGCTGGGCACACACATGCTCTGGAAGCCACGATCTGCTCTCTAAGCACGTCTGTTTGGCCCCGCCCTGCCTAGTCTTTCTGAAGGGAGGAGTTTAGCAAACCTTGGCAGCATCCATCCTACTGCTTCCCCATAAAGACAAAGATGCTGCCTTAGGCAGCTGGGCTCTGGCTCACAAGCCCTCAAACATGAGTGCTCTTAAAGAGAGCAAAGAGGCTGATTTGTGGGAATGAAGATGGGGAGACCGATCCTTCATGTCAGGATTGCAAGATGGTGCTTAGAAATAATCCTTGACCAAGGAAGTTCGAGAAATGTTGAAAACATAAGAAGGTCTCCTCCGGGACCTGGCCTCTTGACCCCTGCATAAAGGAGGCTGGTGAGCAGAGTCTAGCCTCTGCCCCTGAGACAGGCCCTTGTTTCAATCCTGGCAGTTGAGTGTGGACAGTTCCCGACTGTGATATTTGGGCCAGCTTCTCATTGGCACTCTTCTATTATGTCAGTACACAGTCTTTAAAAATAATGTTCATTCCACCTTCTGGGCTATTCTAAATATATTTTCATTCAAAACAAAAACACCAATTTAGGCATTTTTAATCTTCCTTAATTATCCAAAAGAGTGCTCATCATGGGTCTAGATCTGGATTATTCCACCTTCTTTTTTCTAAAATACTATCCTTATTAATCTAAATTTCTTGCAATCTCTGCCCCTCTAAAATGTTTCACTATCTTTTCTGAGGCTTTTCCACTATTTTCCTGCTTTTTTCCAAGTGTTGTGATAAATAGCACATCTAATTGTGGGTAGATTCGATTTTGATTTATAGAAGTCCTCTTGTATTTACAGGTTAGAGAGTTGGGTTTCAGATACTTCTAGTTCACGGAGATATGTCCATGAACCATAAGGAGGGCTTGGAAAGGGCCAAATGAAGGGGGCTACAATGCTGTTTCCCTGACCAAAGGTATGTCTTAGGTCACCATTTAGCTTCTCTTTTAGAACATTGTTGAATATATTTACCCTGTGGTTCAGTCACTTTTTCTTTAAGAATGGGTTTATTTATTTTTTTAAGATTTTATTTATTTATTTGAGAGAGAGAGAGATAAAGAGAGAGAGAGCACACAAGCAGGGGGAAAGGCAGAGGGAGAGAGAGAAGCAGACTCCCTGCTGAGCAGGAAGCCTGATGCAGGACTCAATCCCAGGATCCTGGGATCATGACCTGAGCCGAAGGCAGAAGCTTAACCAACTGAGCCAGCCAGGCGCCCCCAGTTAAACAAACTTAAATTAAGCATCTATTATGTGCCAGGCCATGGGCTCGGCTCTAGATGAGATAAACACGAAGACAGCGCCTGACCTTACAGTCTTTGAGGGGCTGGAGAGATAAATAGGGCACCGCACTAGAATGTTGCTGAGGTTCACTCAGAGGTATTTTAAAAGATTTCAGGGGTCACTGAGGGAAGGGGTGAGGGGGTTGTCCTTAGCTTATGACTGCAGGCATTGTTTCATATCCCATGAGTTTTCATCTACGGCTCTGAGAGAAATAGAAATGCATGACGTATTTGTGTTTTACCAAAGTAATTTTATAGTTTTGAAAATAGAAATTTAGGATAATGAACATAACAATTTTTTTATGCCCTATGGCTCTTAGCTCTGATCGACTGCGATTTATTTTTATCAAATTCCGGGAAACTGGTTTGAAAAAAATCATGCGCTGTTATAGTTAAGTGAAATCTTTTGTAGTCTTGTTTGAATGCTCTGGACTTGTTGGGATGTAAAAGTGAGGTTTTCTACTGGATTCTCAAATCCTGGGGAGACAGTTTCAACTCTGAAGGGATTTTTCTAAATTCGTATCACAGTTCCCTCTTACTGGTTTTATAGGGAACGGACTACTAGCATGATCCTTGAACCAGAAGCAGAAAAAAAAATTATCCTTTTTTTGGTTTTGTTTTCTGTGCAGAGTGCAGAATTCAAGCAGCAGGGGAATGCCTTCTGTAACTCAGTGTGTGTATTTCAGTCTATTTGTGCAAGCTACAATTGTCTGAGCCGCTTAACAGGATAGCACATCCTAGGGCAAAATGATTAGTTGGAATTAATGGAATTTTGGCATTAAGTCAGTCCATTGGCAACCCCTGGGCTGTCATTAATCCCCAGGATGCATATGCCTCTCCTGGTAGTGCTTCCTCCTGCGTAGCAATTGCTAAGTGGAGTGCCCAGGAAAAAGTCATGTCCACTGTCTCCAATTATACCCGAAAGATGATGTAACTGCTGAGTTTCTAATATTACCTCTAAAAAGTCATCTTTATTTATTGCTCAAGACATTTCATGTAAGCTTTTTAAGAAAAAAAAATCTGAATTTCTAATTTGAGATACCTGAGTGATAGCAAGTAACTTTGACTACAGTGAACATAATCGCTGGGTTTGTTTCGGCTTTAGAAGACTTGCAAATGGAGCAGGGGTGCTTACCGAAGTAAAATTAATATGTTCCTGAAGCGAAAAAGGAGAAGCTTGTCAAACAATTATTTCTTTTAAACCTACTGGCTCTTTCCAAGATAGCTAGATCAATTAGTGAATAATAAATGTTACTTTTAAAAGGAAAATCAACCCACAACTTATTGTTCAAAGGTATTGTCAAAAGTTGTGTTTTTAAAGAGTGACTACATTCTTGGCATGGAACATATTAGACACTCAAAATGTTTTGTTTTTTTAAAAAAGCAAAACACAATTTTCAGACTTTTAAGACCTGTGGAGTTTTCCAAATTGAGCCTTGGCCCTTAAAACTGGAAAATATTTTTCACACAAAGCTGACTTGGTTTTAACCTTATTGGGATGAGCTGGTGAAGAAATCAGACTCTCCACTTCTGCATCTTGATGTCTTCTTGGAACAGAATTTGTGGCAGAACGCTGTTTTCCCTTAAAATCAGTAACATTTAGGGTAAAGAGTAGTCTTGGAGTCTTCGTCATAGTCACTTTTTAGATTGAAACCAGCTTCTCTTCACTGGTCATTCTGCAGGCCATCTTGTAGCATTGACCTTCCATTTCACACGGAGGCTGGGGAGGAAGCAGAGTCACCCTGGGGGTGGACGTCAGGGGAGACACAACTGGTTCCTATTTGTGATCACTGCTTTGGTGTCAGCAAATGATAATTCATGTCCATCCAGCGAGGGCATAGGAAACCACCGATAAAGATGGCGCTGCTGGGGTAAATGACAGTGTCCCTTTGGAAAGTAATTAGAATGAATGAGAGTTCCTTTTAAATGATCTGGGGCTTTAGAATTGCATGAAGAACACCTGCCATATGATGAAAACATATGTTATTCCTTGCTCAGCTCCTGTGTTAAGTTTAGCTTTTCCAAAGCAGTTCAATAGTCTATCAATGGCTGGTTGTAATAGATAACATTTGGTGATAGTTGAAAGGCACACGACCAAAGAAGATATCATTAATGCATCTGCGATGTCTATGTGTGTCCTTAGCTGGATAGATGTGTCGTAATAAATGAACATGGAGGCAGACGGCCTTATAAAATAAGATTCTATCATAGACAGCAGTGCTTTGTTGAGTGAATTATCATTAAGAACGAAGCCCACTTAGATGTGAGGAACTAGCCTTTCAGGGAGTAGGTGAGAAATGCGAATCCTCTGTTGTGCAAGGGGCTCTACAATCTTTCTGATCAGGCACACCACTGTAAAATCTGATTCTGGGAAACCATATCATCACATTTCCAGCAAACCTTTGATGTACCCTGAGCTGAAACTACACCATTACATTTTCATGAGAACTCGCTATTTGCCTCATTATAAGCATTTTGTCACATTTCCCTCTGTTTAAATAATCCAACTTAAAAGGAATTGTCTTGAAGAGACATGAGTCATTCTTTTTATATGAATTCCTGTTTTCGGTTCTGCCAAAAACAAATTACTTTTTATTTTCCATAAATGTGACACATTCATTCTCGTGTTTACCTTTTTGCTGTTGTGATCATATCCAAAAGAAGACACTGGGAGGCAAGGCTTATTTTGTTCTACAGCAAACGTTAGTTGCAAAGAAGTGAGTCATTTTGAGACGTTTTTATATTGCAGTAACTGGGACCCACAGATTAAGTTTTGGGGGTCCAAAGATGTCTGGGTGCCATGTAGGGCAATGTGAGGGGTTTCCCTGGATACAGAACCTTCAGTGCTAAAATTATAAAATCCTGGACAAACCAAGACAGTTCGTCAACCTATTGCTATGACCTTAAGCAGAACAGTGGAGCAGTAAGGAGTAAGACAGTAAGGAGCCTTCTGCTTTTCTTTGTTGGGTGAATAAGTTAGATATTGCAAATGTCAATATTAACAGAAGGGCAGCATCTGCCACAGTGGTTGATCACATAGACTGTCCTGGTCTAGATTCCAGCTGTCCCACTCTCTGGCTGTGTGACCTTGCACCTAACCTCTCTGGGCTTCGATAATCTCCTCTATAAAAGAATCATGATAAAGACAGTGCCTTCCTTCGAGGTCATTAAAAGGAATCCATTAGGTAATAGATAAAATCACTTAGGATAGTCTCTGGAACACAATAAGTACTGTGTAAGTATTAGCTATAATTATTCAAGTCTAAGACGAATTGTAAGGCAAATATGATCTCTACTATTTAAATTCTCTTAATTGTGTACTTCATATAATTTGCTGTTTTCTGTTTACTTCACTTTTGCTTGTCTACTCAGGCTTCCTACTTGAGTTGAGTAGGACAAGTCACTTGGCTTACCATGCAAAGTTGTATAGAGATAGAACCTTGTTTTATTTACTTGGAGATGCAGGACGCAGGAAAGCTATCTTCCCTAAAAGCTATTTGGATCTATAGGGCCAGCTGGGTCAGTACCCATGACAGAGCGCACTGGGTCCCTTGATTTCACTGAAAAGGACAAAAACTTGTCAACGACCATCCCCGTCCAGTCTCTTCCCTCAACACACATGCATACGTGTACACACAATATTGGGAAACTTATTTTATAAAGCAGTGATTTTCATTGCTGGATGCACACTAGACTAGAATCACTTGGGGAATTTTGAAAAATACTGCTGCCCAGGCCCCACCCCGCACAATAAAATGTGAATCTCTGGAGAGTAGGGGTTAGGTCTCCCCAGGTGACTGGAGCGTGATGTGTTGTTGAGGCCAAGACCTACCTGTCTGCAGCAAATCCACTCCTAGTCCCCCAACCCCTGTGGCACACAGGGTTTTCATCTCCTGGATGTAACAGAATGCTTTTGGAATTTCTCTGTTGTATCATTGAAGGTGCTGTGAGCCGCAAATAACAGAAAACCCAGCAGCATCAAGATCATCAAGAAACTTGTTGGAAATGCAAATTCTCAGGCCTCACTCCAAACCACTGAATTAGAAACTGAGAATGGAAACTGTTATAACCAAGCTGTTCAGATGATGCTTGTGCACTCAAGTTTGAGACCCACAGACTAAGAGCAGTAGGGACCCATAGCTGGAAACGAGGGCATGATCACTTCATTCCAACCTTGCAAGAGTTACACAAAGCAGGAACGGCTGTGTGCAGGGGTAAATGTTGGAGAGGCAGTCACAGTGTTGTCGATGCATATATTTTGCTGTAGTAACGTTGGAGGCTTGCAGACCCTTGTGATCAAAGGAGCAGCCAAAGAAGGAGTGTGATCAAAGGAGCAGCCAAAGAAGGAGCCCTGAAAAAGTTTTAGGATAATTTTAAAGTATGGTTTGCATTGGTGACCTCCCATTATCTGTATGGATGAAGTCTGTGTGTTTGGGCCAGCCGCATTTGGAACTTTTGTGGATATGGAAAGTCCATGGACCTTTTAGAATAAGAATCCAGGGTCAAAATGAAGTCTTATTTAACCCCCAATTTTTCCAGACTAGTCTCCTTCTTTTGAAAGATGCATCTCCATAGGAATTCTACTAAACAGAAGCTGGTCAGATCTGCAAATGGTAAGTTGGTTTCTGGAGGTCACCATGGTTTAATGCATAATGTCTATAATGTGTGAATATTCATGAATCTAGGAACTTCCTTTTGTGAAAATCTCCCCATAACTCCGATATCAATCTCTGGATATCCTTTGCCCTGGACTTTTTGACCCAGCATCAAAAACATAGCAGTTTTTATGGCAATTATCTGGCAATGTCATCATATCGCCCCCTAGGATAAGCGGGGCCTCTTGAGCAAAGGGTAACGATGTTAATTATATTTTGTATTGGTAGTTTGGATTAAAATAAACCACATTTGATCATCTCTCTAACCCTTTGATTCTTTGCTTAATGGTTGAGATTTTTGTCCTTTTTAATTTTTTAAAGTTTTTATTTATTTATTTGAGAGAGAAAGAGAGCATGAGCAAAGAGGGGCAGACAGAGAGAGAGAAGCAGACTCCCCGCTGAGAGCCTGATTTGGGCCTCAATCCCAGGACCCTGAGATCATGACCTGAGCTGAAATCAGGCACCCAACGACTGAGCTATTCAGGTGCCCCAAGATTTTTGTCATTTTTTAAGTCCTGGTTTCCTAGAATCTTTGGAAAGTAGAACAATATATAAAAACTATATAATCACATAAAGATTTAGCAGAAGGTAAAATACTACAGTTATCTTCTAGCAGTCTGAAGAACATAGAAACTGTCCTAGTATCTTCCAAAAAATCATTACTTATTGGTCACATGACAAACTTCTTAACAGGCGTGTGAACATCTGAAGGTTTGAAACTTTATAAGGAAATTACTTACAAGGGAATGTGCACATTCTTCTCTAATAAGTGAAAAAAAAAACAGGAAATAGAAGACATAAACTTATCTGCTAGAGAAGTCAAGCAAGGGCTCATTTCGTATTTCGACAGGTTAAATGGAATGCACAGAGTATCCACATAGTCTGAATTTGTGGGCCTTGTGGGGTACTCAGGATTGCTAAATATTCATCATTGCTGTGCTTGGTACTTGGTTGGGTATAAACATGGAATGGGCTTATTTCTCCCCATCATTGCTGTCAGCCATTTTCCATCAACTCTAGTCTCATTCCTTAATGAAGTCTCAGGAAGAACCCACAGCTTTTTCAGACTTTCAGTTATTTAAAAATCCAGGCCAGTCCATCCTCCTTTAAAACTTCAGATTCATTTCTGGCTTAATGCTTATCTCTCTCCCTTCTCCCAAAACCGGACCCTTGCCAGCCCTCCTCCTGGGCTGCCTCTCCCAGCTGGGTACCCCCAGCCTCTGCTTGCCAAGGTCTCTTCTCCTGCCAGCCCGTGCTCTTGGCTGGGGAAATGCCTCCACAGAGTACATCCGCCAGAGGAAACGTGCCCATCCTGGCCACACTCAGGGGCTGCCCTCACTCCAGGCTCTGCCTGGTGGGTGGAGGGTTCTGCCGCACAGGGCTACAAGGCTGACATCCACCCACAGAACAAGATGCCAGCCCCTTCTCTCTGCACCCCTGGTGTTCTCTTTGGTTTCTTGGAGACTTTCTCTCCCCTTCTTTTTGAGGCAATTCACCCCAAAGACAGAGACTTGCCTTGGGGGTAAGTGATGTACTTGTCTTCTCTCTCTACTCAGGAGGAGGTGAGGAAGAGCTGGGCTGGCAGGCAGATGGACAGCAGAGTTGGTGGGTGGCTTTTTGGTGAGCCATGGAGGGAGGGTCTTGCCCCCAATTAAGTAAAACTGCCTTGAGAATGGTGGCCAGGTAACCCCGTTTGTTCTGGCTTTGTGTTCCAGATACCCATTTGAGGTGACAGGGAAAGGCCCACTCAGCATTCTCTTACTTGTCCCAGCTCCCCCCGGAGCAACCTCGGTCCAGAACCTATTCCAGACCCCCAGCATCGGGGAATACTGGCCCTGGTGCAGGAGTCTCCTCAGAGGAGAGGGCATGTGGGCTCGATCCTGTCCTTGGGTTGGTGGACAGTGTGAGCATCTTGGATGGAGGGACAGAACCTGGTTTGACCAGTGCCTGTCATCCCTTCCCTGTTCATTCTGCTGGATGTCAGCTTGGCAGAGGATATCGGTGTCTGTGCGTAAGTAACCATGGATAATTACTCCAAAGGAAGAGCTGAATTATCCCTGCTGGGCCCATCTGTATCGATAGAGCTCGTACATGTCTTTTATCTGAGTCCAGACGGGCAACGGCCCAAAGCACATTTGAGCTTTGCTCTCGTTCAGCTGCTCGAGCAGGAGGGAGAGTGTGCTTCCCCAGCGGCCTCGCACATGACTGGAAGAGGGGGTCCTGGCATGCTGGAAGAACACTTCAGCATCGATAACAAGTCACGCTAACCACTGTCAGCTGCCCCTGCTCCCACAGTGGAAAGAACAGTCACTCAGTCTTCCCCAGAATGACGTGTCAGTGTCCGAAATTCTGTGTCATAGACATGATAGGAAATAGGCAGCAATACAAATCAAATGGGAAACAGTATCCTCAGTACTTTTCTTAGGAATAACGATAATTTGTATTTGCATTTATATGCTAGGTTTCAAGCTCGAAGTTCAAGGTACACAGCATGGAGACACATGTCCTTGTTCTCAAGTTGAGGACGACTAGAAGCCATCACCATAGCCAGGGAAACCGTCAGGACTTCGTTACTTCATACGCACCATCCCATTTGATCCTCACAACCACCCTATGGGATTAGATATATGATAATCCCCATTTTCACTTTTTTCAGATGAAAAAGCTAACACTTGGCTCTAGCCCCCACGTGGCCAACGTGTAAACAGCTTCGGTCTCTGGTCTCTGGCATGAAGGTCAACTGTCCTCACCGGCTGAGGTGACATGGGTCACAGCAGGTAAACAGAGATGCTCAGAGCTCGAAGACCCCAGCAGACTGGGTGCAATTTTGCTGGATTTCATAGTTAAGTCTTTAAAAAAAAAAAAGAAGTCAGAGTAAACAGAATGGCTGCTGTAACGGTCTTCCACCTTGGATCTCGAAGGAGCGGGCCATCTTCTCTGCACGGGACTCCAGAATGATGGTGATCATTGTTCCCCTAGACAGAGCGAGATGGGTGTTGCTTTTTAATGTGACTGCGCTAATGGGTGAACTTGGCAGCCACTTAAATAGAAAGTCTAGGGAACGGGGTAGGGGAGGCACTAAGAGCGTTTGTGCAAAGGGCATCTCCATGACTCAGCTGTCCTGCAAGCAATTACCGATAGGATTGTAGAGAAAATGTTTCAAAGGTCAAAATCCGAGCATGTGAGCAGAACACAAAAATGTTTTCATTACCCGAGGATCTGCAGCTGCCCTAAAAGTGAACAGAGAAACTACCGATGGCCTGCGAACAGACAGGGGATTCTAACAGAAGCCCGTCTGAGCTGCACTGAAATGCTTCCTCCCCGGCCCCTTTTAATGGTGTCAGGAGGCAAGAATTTCAGGTCACAGACGCATCCACCTGGTTGTGTGCTATACTCAATAACCATGATTAAAGCTGAAGAAAATGGAACTGTGAATGGACACATGTAGTTTTGTTTAAATTTAGCCCAACTCACCACTTTATTTTCTCAAAGCCTCTGACTGTGTCTTTCTTTTTTTTAAAATTTTTTTTAAGATTTTATTTATTTATTCGACAGAGACAGAGACAGACAGCGAGAGAGGGAACACAAGCAGGGGGAGTGGGAGAGGAAGAAGCAGGCTCATAGCAGAGGAGCCTGATGTGGGGCTCGATCCCATAACGCCGGGATCACGCCCTGAGCCGAAGGCAGACGCTTAACCACTGTGCCACCCAGGCGCCCCAGACTGTGTCTTTCAATTAAGAAAAGCAATGATAGATTTTGAGGACAAGATCTTCTATAATGTGGGGGGGTGGGGAAGAAAGTCTCCCTTCCGTTTCGGCGCGATTCCTCTCCCAGGCTGATATTCACCAGCGGTGCGTTAAGAGAGGGGGCTTTCATTGGTAAGTGAGAGTCAAACCCCACAAATATCAGATGATTTGAATCGGAGATTAATACGTGAATACCTCATTTCCTGGCACATTCTGTGCCCTGAAGTTAAGACAGAATGTTCAAGCCACTTCTTGTTGCTCAGGAAAGAGACCAGTGGGGCCAAGATCTTTTGAGACCTTCCTTCTTTGTTCATCATCCCGTCTTTGAGCCAGAAGCCCTGTAAACAAAAGCGATGTGTCATCTGGCACGTGGTCAGGTGGGCCTGGCACCCCTGAGCAGTCAGGTATCAGAGCGATGAAGTGAGAGGCTGCGGTCCAATCTGTTGAGACTTGCTATTGATGTCAGGATCCTTTGTGAGGCTCCTGGACCGCTTTCATAGTTGGAGAGGAAGCAAAACCTGTGGGTAATGAGTTGGCCTTGCCATAAATCCCCAGGCACCTGAGCCAAGCGTCCCTCCATTCATCTTGGCTGTGCTGACCTGATGTTGAAATGAGGCAACATGCTGCCAAGGTCAAGGATAGAGAGAGCACGGTAGATTGGCCAAGGGCATGAGAGATAGGCAGGATGCTTCTTAAGCCAGAGAAACGGTGAATGAAATCCATAAAGGCGATGTGACGAATGTTTACACATTGGCTCAGGAAGGCAGTAGATGTGATGACAGCAGGCAATTAGAGATGAATGTGTTCCGCTTGCACACCGCAGGGGCCAGAGTGAGAGCAGGTAGGCTAGTTTCCGGTGGCAGCAGGCCCTATGAAGTCCTCCTTCCAAGATGCAGCCTGCAGCGGGGCGTGCTGACATCCCTCATGCGGTCTGCCACTTGCTCAGACATCCCTCTGGGACCCAGAAGTCCGACCGAAACCAGAGCTGTGGAGTTGAGAGTAACATTTTACAAATGCAGCCGTGGCATTGCTCCTTGGTGGACAGCCTTTTCTTTTTGAGAAATCATATCTCGCCCCCCCTCCCCCGCCTCCCCAGTGCTCAACACCTGCTCTGTTCTTTAATAGCTCCCCAGGGCCTAGATCCAGCTGGGCTCCATTTACGAAAACAAGAAGGATTACAGGTTTTTAAATAGAAATGACTGTAGAGATCATCTAGTTCACTGACCTCATTTTACAAATGAGGAAATGGTCGCCAAGAGAGGCTAAGTGACCCCCCCGCCCCCCAAGGTCACACAGCTAGTGCTGGGGAATTAGCTCAAATGGATGAGCCCTCACTTAGAATGTGAGAGGTCAATGGAGCCAACACCTGCAGCCTAAAATCCTGTTCTCGTCGGTGCTGGTGGATGATGGAACGGAGGGCAATTAAGGAATGGAGTGCAATTAATTAATGAACAAAGTATAAGTAAGTGTTACTATAGTATCATGAGCAATTTGGCCAGAGGACCCAGAAACACTTAAATCCTGCTTTCAATTCATCAATTCTTCACATGAAGTCCCTAAGAGAAATATATCCATGGAACAAGCATCAGTAAAGCAAGAGAGAATATATTTTAATTAGCCCCGGCTTTGTTCTCAAACCTAAGAGAATTCCAGTGAATTAAAGTCAACCCGCAGGATGACGCCCTATTTCGGGCAGAGCTGGCCTAGGAGGCAAGCCCCTGGCAAGAGCAATAAAGTCAGTTTTAAGGAGGTTGTGGGAAATGCCCACGAGGGAGAGAACGGAAAAGAAAGGAGGTCCATGGAGGAAAGAAGTCCTCCTCTCTTCTGAGAATCTTGAAGTCACGGAGCTGGACACCGAAACAGACTCGGGGGTCATGTTTTCCAACGTCCTCAATTAGTCATTTAAGAGCAGAGAGTATTGAGGCCTAGAGAGGTGAAGTGAATTTTCTCTCCAGCGTTACGAAAATTCTAGCACTTCCGGGCGGTGAAACAGCCACCCTAGTGGGGAGTCGTCTGAGAGGATCCTGCAGGACACGGAGACGCTGTGGGAAGGAAGGGCCCACGGGTGAGCCAAGGTTTGCAGTCCCACCTATGAAGCTGCAACATTCCAAGTCAGGCCCAGACTCGGGACAAGTGGCAGAACCACGTCGTTCCCCTCTCCCAAGTCAGATGGACTGAAAGACTAGTGAGGGCCAGGGCAGGTGGGCAATCCTGCCCCAGAAGCCACACTCCTCCAAAGATCTCCACGCTCCCCTGACAAGGAGCCTGGGGGAGGGCAGAACTCTGAAACGCTGAGCATTTACCTGAGTCATCCAAGCAGAGACCAATCAGCTGAAGAGGCAGTTCAATGACTGATTTGGCTGGAGAGCCTAATGTGGTGTGAGTGTGCCTAATTCCGAGGGTTCCTCCCTCCTGGCCCACCCCATATTACTCCTGATGATGCGGGCGATCCCAGAGAGTCTGAACAGACGTAAGGAAGAAGCTATGAGGTTATTTGAGACTGGGCCGTGAATACTATCTATATATTTATATCTGTAAAAGGGAAATAAAAATCACCCATGATTCTAACACTCGGAAAGGACCTACAGCTAACATTTTTGTCCCTCCTTTCTCTTTCTTTTCTTCTTTCTCCTTTCTCCCCTTTATTAGAAGGCAACAGCTTGGTGCCTGGGTGGCTCAGTCATTAAGCCTCTGCCTTCAGCTCAGGATGTGATCCCAGGGTACTGGGATCCAGCCCCGCATCAGGCTCCCTGATCCACTGGGAGCCTGCCTCTTCCCCCCCACTCTCCCTGTTTGTGTTCCCTCTCTTGCCGGCTTTCTCTCTTTCTGTCAAATAAATAAATAAAATCTTAAAAAAAAAAAGGCGATAGCTTTGTTTCTCCAACAAAGGCATTTCATGCAGCTCTCTGGGTAAATGGGTTTTCTTTTCTTCTTCTTCTTTTTTTTTTTAAAGATCATTTATTTTGAGAGAGAGGGAAAGACAGAGAGTACCAGCAGGAGGGGCCGGAGAGAATCTCAGGCAGAGTCCACACCGAGCTTGGAGCCTGATGTGGGGCTCAATCCCAGGACCCTGAGATCCCCACCTGAGCCAAACCAAGAGTTGGACGCTTACCCAGCTGGGCCACCCACGTGCCCCTGGTTTGTTTGTTTGTTTGTTTGTTTTTTTGCTTCCTGATGCGACTGTGGCTCATACACACCCACAGGCTCCTGCACTGTGCTTCTAGCCATTCAGTCCCTTAATTGGAATCACACTGCACAGCTTTTCATTTTTATTTATTTATTTCTTTATTTTTAAAGATTTATTTATTTATTTTGAGAGCGAGCGGGCGAGTGAGCAGAGGGCAGGGCAGAGGGATAGGGA